>NW_027222947.1:0-52485 GCF_030179905.1 Drosophila bipectinata | reverse complement strand
ACAAAAAACAATACCAAAAAAAATATCAAAAAAATACCAAAAAAAACAAAAAAAATACTAAAATTTACAAAATAAAAACCAAAAAAATATAAAAAAAAATACCACAAAAAAATGACAAAACAAAAATTACCAAAAAAAATATCAAAAAAATACCAAAAAATTACCAAAATTGACCACAAAAAAATTACTAAAATTTACAAAATAAAAACCAAAAAAAATACCAAAAATATATATAAAAAAAAATACCACAAAAAATGAAGAAAAAAAATACCAAAAAATATCAAAAAAAATACCAAAAACATACCAAAAAATATCAAAAAAATACGAAAAAACCACCAAAAAAGTACCAAAGAAAAAAAAATTTACAAAAAAAATACTAAAATTTACAAAATAAAAACCATAAAATAATACCAAAAAATACGAAAAAAAAATTTTTAAAAAATATTAAAAAATATACCACAAAAAAAATAAAAAACAATATACCAAAAAAAAATACCAAAAAATATCAAAAAATACCAAAAAATATCAAAATATATCAAAAAATATCAAAAAAATACCGAAAAATTCCAAAATAAATACCAAAAAAAAACAAAATTTACCAAAAAAAATACTAAAATTTACAAAATAAAAACAACAAAAAAATACCAAAAAAAAATACCAAAAAAAATATAAAAAAAAAATACAAAAAAAAATACCAATAAAAATATAAAAAAAAAACCAAAAAAAATATAAAACAAATGCAACAAAAAATACCACAAAAAAATGACAAAAAAAATACCAAGAAAAAATACCAAAAAAAAAACCAAAATAAACAAAAAAAAATACTAAAATTTACAAAATAAAAACAAACAAAAATACCGAAAAATTCCAAAATAAATACCAAAAAAAAAAAATTTACCAAAAAAAAAAACTAAAATTTACAAAATAAAAACAACAAAAAAATACCACAAAAAAATACCAAAAAAAAATATAAAAAAAAAATACAAAAAACAATACCAAAAAAAATATCAAAAAAATACCAAAAAAAAATGACAAAAAAAAATACCAAAAAACAACCAAAATAAACAAAAAAATTACTAAAATTTACAAAATAAAAACCAAAAAAAATACCAAAAATATATATAAAAAAAAATACCAAAAAAAAACCAAAATAAACAAAAAAATTACTAAAATTTACAAAATAAAAACCAAAAAAAATACCAAAAATATATATAAAAAAAAAATACCACAAAAAATGAAGAAAAAAAATACCAAAAAATATCAAAAAAATACCAAAAACATACCAAAAAATATCAAAAAAATACGAAAAAACCACCAAAAAAAGTACCAAAGAAAAACAAAATTTACAAATAAAAATACTAAAATTTACAAAATAAAAACCAAAAAAAAAATACCAAAAAATACGAAAAAAATATTTTAAAAAAATACCACAAAAAAAATAAAAAACAATATACCAAAAAAAAAAATACCAAAAAAAATACCACAAAAAATGACAAACAAAATAAAAAACAATATACCAAAAAAAAATACAAAAAAAAACCAAAAAAAAATATCAAAAAAATACCAAAAAATGCAAAAAAAATACCACAAAAAAATGACAAAAAAAATGACAAAAAAAAAAAAAAAACAAAAAAAAAAAACCAAAATAAACAAAAAAAAATACTAAAATTTACAAAATAAAAACCAAAAAAATATAAAAAAAAAATACCACAAAAAAATGACATAACAAAAATTACCAAAAAAAATATCAAAAAAAATACCAAAAAATTACCAAAATTGACCACAAAAAAATTACTAAAATTTACAAAATAAAAACCAAAAAAAATACCAAAAATATATATAAAAAAAAATACCACAAAAAATGAAGAAAAAAAATACCAAAAAATATCAAAAAAATACGAAAAAACCACCAAAAAAAGTACCAAAGAAAAACAAAATTTACCAAAAAAAATACTAAAATTTACAAAATAAAAACAAAAAAAAATACCAAAAAATACGAAAAAAATATTTTAAAAAAATATTTAAAAAAATACCACAAAAAAAAATAAAAAACAATATAACAAAAAAAAAATACCAAAAAATATCAAAAAATATCAAAAAAATATCAAAATATATCAAAAAATATCAAAAAAATACCTAAAAATTCCAAAATAAATACAACAAAAAAAACAAAATTTACCAAAAAAAAATACTAAAATTTACAAAATAAAAACCAAAAAAAAAAACACAAAAAAAATATTTAAAAAAATACCACAAAAAAATAAAAAACAATATATATAAAAAAAACCAAAAAAAATGCAACAAAAAATACCACAAAAAAATGAAAAAAAAATACCAAAATATACAAAAAAAATAAAAAAATTTACAAAATAAAAAACCAAAAAAAAATACCAAAAAAATACCAAAAAAAGCAAAAAAAATACCACAAAAAAACGACAAAAAAAAATACCAAAAAATATCAAAACAAAAATACCGAAAAATTCCAAAATAAATACCAAAAAAAAAACTAAATTTACAAAAAAAAAAAATACTAAAATTTACATAATAAAAACAACAAAAAAATACGAAGAAAAAATACCAAAATAAACAAAAAAAAATACTAAAATTTACAAAATAAAAACCAAAAAAATATAAAAAAAAAAATACCACAAAAAAATGACAAAACAAAAATTACCAAAAAAAATATAAAAAAAATACCAAAAAATTACCAAAATTGACCACAAAAAAATTACTAAAATTTACAAAATAAAAACCAAAAAAAATACAAAAAAAATATATATAAAAAAAAATAGCACAAAAATTAAGAAAAAAAATACCAAAAATTATCAAAAAAATACCAAAAACATACCAAAAAATATCAAAAAAAAAAACGAAAAAACCACCAAAAAAAACAAAATTTACCAAAAAAAATACTAAAATTTACAAAACAAAAACCAAAAAAAAAAATACCAAAAAAATATTTTAAAAAAATATTTAAAAAAATACCACAAAAAAATAAAAAAAAATATAGCAATATATATAAAAAAAACCAAAAAAAATGCAACAAAAAATACCACAAAAAATGAAAAAAAAAATTATAAAATATACAAAAAAAAATACTAAAATTTACAAAATAAAAACCAAAAAAAAAATACACAAAAAAAATATTTTAAAAAAATATTTAAAAAAATACCACAAAAAAATAAAAAACAATATATATAAAAAAAACCAAAAAAAAATGCAACAAAAAATACCACAAAAAAATGAAAAAAAAAAATACCAAAATATACAAAAAAAAAACTAAAAATTACAAAATAAAAAACCAAAAAAAATACCAAAAAAATACCAAAACATGCAAAAAAAATACCACAAAAAAATGACAAAAAAAAAATACCAAAAAATATCAAAACAAAAATACCGAAAAATTCCAAAATAAATACCAAAAAAAAAAAATTTACCAAAAAAAAAAAACTAAAATTTACATAATAAAAACAACAAAAAAATACGAAGAAAAAATACCAAAATAAACAAAAAAAAATACTAAAATTTACAAAATAAAAACCAAAAAAAATTAAAAAAAAAATACCACAAAAAAAATTAAAAAATAAAAATACCAAAAAAAATATAAAAAAAATACCAAAAAATTACCAAAATTGACCACAAAAAAATTACTAAAATTTACAAAATAAAAACCAAAAAAAATACTAAAAATATATATAAAAAAAAATAGCACAAAAATTAAGAAAAAAAATACCAAAAAATATCAAAAAAATACCAAAAACATACCAAAAAATATCAAAAAAAAAACGAAAAAACCACCAAAAAAAAGTACCAAAAAAAACAAAATTTACCAAAAAAAATACTAAAATTTACAAAACAAAAACCAAAAAAAAAAATACCAAAAAAATATTTTAAAAAAATATTTAAAAAAAATACCACAAAAAAATAAAAAAAAATATAGCAATATATATAAAAAAAACCAAAAAAAATGCAACAAAAAATACCACAAAAAAATGAAAAAAAAAATTATAAAATATACAAAAAAAAATACTAAAATTTACAAAATAAAAAACCAAAAAAAATACCAAAAAAATACCGAAAAAATCCAAAAAAAATACCAAAAAAAAACAAAATTTACCAAAAAAAATACTAAAATTTACAAAATAAAAACAACAAAAAAATACCAAAAAAATATTTTAAAAAAATATTTAAAAAAAAAATACCACAAAAAAATGACAAAAAAAATACCAAGAAAAAATACCAAAAAAAAAACCAAAATAAACAAAAAAAAATACTAAAATTTACAAAATAAAAACCAAAAAAATATAAAAAAAAATACCACAAAAAAATGACATAACAAAAATTACAAAAAAAAATATCAAAAAAAAATACCAAAAAATTACCAAAATTGACCACAAAAAAATTACTAAAATTTACAAAATAAAAACCAAAAATTTATATAAAAAAAAAATACCACAAAAAAAGAAGAAAAAAAATACCAAAAACATACCAAAAAATATCAAAAAAATACGAAAAAACAACCAAAAAAAGTACCAAAGAAAAACAAAATTTACAAAAAAAAATACTAAAATTTACAAAATAAAAACCAAAAAAAAAAATACCAAAAAATACAAAAAAAATCTTTTAAAAAAATAATTAAAAAAATATCAAAAAAATACCAAAAAATTAGCAAAATTGACCACAAAAAAATTACTAAAATTTACAAAATAAAACCCAAAAAAAAATACATAAAAAAAAAATACCACAAAAAAATGAAGAAAAAAAATACCAAAAAATACCAAAAAAATACCAAAAAATATCAAAAAAATACGAAAAAACCACCAAAAAAAGTACCAAAGAAAAACAAAATTTACCAAAAAAAATACTAAAATTTACAAAATAAAAACCAAAAAAAAAATACCAAAAACATATTTTAAAAAAATATTTAAAAAAATACCACAAAAAAATAAAAAAAAATATAGCAATATATATAAAAAAAACCCAAAAAAAATGCAACAAAAAATACCACAAAAAAATGAAAAAAAAAATTATAAAATATACAAAAAAAAAAATACTAAAATTTACAAAATAAAAAACCAAAAAAAATACCAAAAAATGCAAAAAAAAATACCACAAAAAAATGACAAAACAAAAAATATCAAAACAAAAATATCGAAAAATTTCAAAATAAATACCAAAAAAAAAACAAAATTTACCAAAAAAAAAATACTAAAATTTACAAAATAAAAACAACAAAAAAATACCAAAAAAAAATAAAAAAAAAAAATACCAAAAAAAAATACCAAAAAATACCAAAAAATGCAAAAAAAAATACCACAAAAAAATGACAAAATAAATACCAAAAAAAAAACAAAATTTACCAAAAAAAAATACTAAAATTTACATAATAAAAACAACAAAAAAATACCAAAAAAAAATACCAAAAAAAATATAAAAAAAAAATAAAAAAAAAATACCAAAAAATACGAAAAAAAAATTTTTTAAAAATATTTAAAAAAATACCACAAAAAAAATAAAAAACAATATACCAAAAAAAAATACCAAAAAATATCAAAAAATACCAAAAAATGTCAAAATATATCAAAAAATATCAAAAAAATACCGAAAAATTCCAAAATAAATACCAAAAAAAAAAAAATTTACCAAAAAAAATACTAAAATTTACAAAATAAAAACAACAAAAAAATACCAAAAAAAATAAAAAAAAAATACCAATAAAAATATCAAAAAAATACCAAAAAAATACCAAAATAAACAAAAAAAATACTAAAATTTACAAAATAAAAACCAAAAAAATATAAAAAAAAATACCACAAATAAAAATACCAAAAAAAATATAAAAAAATATCAAAAAATACCAAAAAAATGCCAAAATTTACCAAAAAAACTACTAAAATTTACAAAATAAAAGCAAAAAAAAATACCAAAATATACAAAAAAATACCACAAAAAAATGAAAAAAAAATAAAACAAAAAAAAACAAAAAAAAACAAAAAAAAATAAAAAAAAAAAAAAAAAAAATACAAAAAAAAAAAAAAATACAAAAAAAATAACAAAAATTAAAAAAAAAAATACCAAAAAAAAAAAAAAAAATTACAAAAAAAAAAAAAAAAAAAAAAACCCAAAAAAAAAAAAAAAAAAAAAAAACAAACAAAAAAAACACAAAAAAAAAAACAAAAAAAAAATACCAAAAAAAAAAAATACAAAAAAAAAAAAAATACAAAAAAAAATACAAAAAAAAACCAAAAAAAATAAAAAAAAAAATAAAAAAAAAAAACCAAAAAAAAACCAAAAAAAAAAAAAAAAAAAAAAAAAAAAAAAAAAAAAAAAAAACCAAAAAAAAACCAAAAAAACCAAAAAAAAACCAAAAAAAAAACAAAAAAAAAAACAAAAAAAAAAAAAAAAAAAAAAAAAAAAAAAAAAAAAAAAACCAAAAAAAAACAAAAAAAAAAAAAAAAAAAAAAAAAAAAAAAATACCAAAAAAATACCAAAAAAAATACCAAAAAAAAATACCAAAAAAAAAACCAAAATTTACCAAAAAAAATACTAAAATTTACAAAATAAAAACCAAAAAAAAATATATAAAAAATACCACAAAAAAATGACATAACAAAAATTACCAAAAAAAATATCAAAAAAATACCAAAAAATTACCAAAATTGACCACAAAAAAATTACTAAAATTTACAAAATAAAAACCAAAAATATATATAAAAAAAAATACCACAAAAAATGAAGAAAAAAAATACCAAAAACATACCAAAAAATATCAAAAAAATACGAAAAAACAACCAAAAAAAGTACCAAAGAAACACAAAATTTACAAAAAAAAATACTAAAATTTACAAAATAAAAACCAAAAAAAAAATACCAAAAAATACAAAAAAAATCTTTTAAAAAAATAATTAAAAAAATATCAAAAAAATACCAAAATTGACCACAAAAAAAATTACTAAAATTTACAAAATAAAACCCAAAAAAAAATACCAAAAAAATATATAAAAAAAAAATACCACAAAAAATGAAGAAAAAAAATACCAAAAACATACCAAAAAATATCAAAAAAATACGAAAAAACCACCAAAAAAAGTACCAAAGAAAAACAAAATTTACCAAAAAAAAAACCAAAATTTACAAAATAAAAAACCAAAAAAAATACCACAAAAAAAATACCACAAAAAAATGACAAAACAAAAAATACCAAAAAAAATATCAAAAAAAAACCAAAATTGACCACAAAAAAATTACTAAAATTTACAAAATAAAAACCAAAAATATATATAAAAAAAAAAAAACAAAAAAAAATACCACAAAAAATTAAGAAAAAATATACCAAAAAATATCACAAACATACCAAAAAAATATCAAAAAAATACGAAAAAACAACCAAAAAAAAGTACCAAAGAAAAACAAAATTTACCTAACAAAAATACTAAAATTTACAAAATAAAAACAAAAAAAAAAATCCAAAAAAATATTTTAAAAACATATTTAAAAAAATATCACAAAAAAAATAAAAAACAATATACAAAAAAAAAAATACCAAAAAATATCAAAAAATACCAAAAAAATACCAAAAAATATCAAAAAAATACCGAAAAAAATATACCAAAAAAAAAACCAAAATTTACCAAAAAAAATACTAAAATTTACAAAATAAAAACCAAAAAAAAATACCAAAAAAAAATATATAAAAAATACCAAAAAATACAAAAAAAAATACCAAAAAAATATCAAAAAAATACCAAAAAAAAAATGCAACAAAAAATACCACAAAAAAATGACAAAACAAAAAATACCAAAAATATATATAAAAAAAGTACCAAAATTGACCACAAAAAAATTACTAAAATTTACAAAATAAAAACCAAAAAAATATATAAAAAAAAAAAACAAAAAAAAATACCACAAAAAATTAAGAAAAAATATACCAAAAAATATCACAAACATACCAAAAAAATATCAAAAAAATACGAAAAAACAACCAAAAAAAAGAACCAAAGAAAAAAAATTTACCTAAAAAAATACAAAAATTTACAAAATAAAAACAAAAAAAAATACCAAAAAAATATTTTAAAAACATATTTAAAAAAATACCACAAAAAAAATAAAAAACAATCTACAAGAAAAAAATACCAAAAAATATCAAAAAATACCAAAAAAATACCAAAAAATATCAAAAAAATACCGAATTAAATACAAAAAAAAAAAAACAAAATTTACCAAAAAAAAAAAATACTAAAATTTACAAAATAAAAACAAAAAAAAATACCAAAAAAATATTTTAAAAACATAATTAAAAAAATACCACAAAAAAAAATAAAAAACAATATACAAAAAAAAAATACCAAAAAATATCAAAAAATACCAAAAAAATACCGAAAAATTTCAAAAAAATAACAAAAAAAAATATCAAAAAAAATACAGGAATAATACCAAAAAAAAATACAAAAAAAAATATTAAAAAAAATACAAAAATATAAATAAAAAAAAATACCACAAAAAATGAAGAAAAAAAATACCAAATAATATCAAAAAAATACCAAAAAACAACCAAACAAACAAAATTTACCAAAAAAAAATACTAAAATTTACAAAATAAAAACCAAAAAAAATATAAAAAAAATACCACAAAAAAATGACAAAACAAAAAATACCAAAAATTAATATCAAAAAAATACCAAAAAAGGTACCAAAGAAAAACAAAATTTACCAAAAAAAAAATACTACAATTTACAAAATAAAAACCAAAAAAAAAATACCAAAATAATATTTTAAAAAATGTTTAAAAAAATACAAAAAAAAATACCACAAAAAAGTGACAAAAAAAATAAAAAACAATATACCAAAAAAAATACCAAAAAAAATACCAAAAAATACCAAAAAATATCAAAAAAATACCGAAAAATTCCAAAAAATTACCAAAAAAAATACCAAAATTTACAAAATAAAAACCAAAAAAAAATAACAAAAAAATATTTAAAAAAAAAATTTAAAAAAATACCACAAAAAAAAATAAAAAACATACCAAAAAAAAATACCAAAAAAAATACCAAAAAATACCAAAATAATACCAAAATATATCGAAAAAATACCGGAAAATTCCAAAATAAATACCAAAAAAAAAATATAAAAAAAAAAAATACCAAAAAAATATAAAAAAAATGCAACCATGAAAAATGTCTTTTTTCAGGGTTTTGATTGTTTGTATAGGTTTTTTGGAAGGCGCTTTAGCGTTTTTTAACATTAAAACATACAAAAAATGCGTTAAATTTTTTTTGTATTTTTTCATGTTTACATAAAATAAATACTCTAAATTTTGTTTTGTATATTTTCCTGTTTTGATTGTTTGTATAGGTTTTTTGGACGGCGCTAGAGCGTTTTTTAACATTGAAACATAAAAAAAAATACTCTAAATTTGTGTTTGTATATTTTCATGTTTACATAAAAAAAAATTCTCTAAATATTTTTTTGTATTTTTTTATGTTTTGAATGTTTATATAGGTTTTTTGGAAGGCGCTTTAGCGTTTTTTAACATTAAAACATACAAAAAATACATAAAAAAATACGAAAAAAAAATTTTTAAAAAATATTTAAAAAAATACCACAAAAAAAATAAAAAACAATATACAAAAAAAAAATACCAAAAAATATCAAAAAATACCAAAAAAATATCAAAATATATCAAAAAATATCAAAAAAATACCGAAAAAATCCAAACTAAATACCAAAAAAAAACAAAATTTACCAAAAAAAATACTAAAATTTAAAAAATAAAAACAACAAAAAAATACCAAAAAAAAATACCAAAAAATATATAAAAAAAAAATACAAAAAAAATGCCAATAAAAATATAAAAAAATACCAAAAAAAATATAAAACAAATGCAACAAAAAATACCACAAAAAAATGACAAAAAAAATACCAAGAAAAAATACCAAAAAAAAAACCAAAATAAACAAAAAAAAATACTAAAATTTACAAAATAAAAACCAAAAAAATATAAAAAAAAATACCACAAAAAAATGACATAACAAAAATTACCAAAAAAAATATCAAAAAAAATACCAAAAAATTACCAAAATTGACCACAAAAAAATTACTAAAATTTACAAAATAAAAACCAAAAAAAATACCAAAAAAATATATAAAAAAAAAATACCACAAAAAATGAAGAAAAAAAATACCAAAAAATACCAAAAACATACCAAAAAATATCAAAAAAATACGAAAAAACCACCAAAAAAAGTACCAAAGAAAAACAAAATTTACCAAAAAAAAACCAAAATTTACAAAATAAAAAACCAAAAAAAATACCATAAAAAAATGACAAAACAAAAAATACCAAAAAAAAAACAAAAAAATACCAAAATTGACCAAAAAAAATACTAAAATTAACAAAATAAAAACCAAAAAAAAATACCAAAAATATATATAAAAAAAAAAAACAAAAAAAAATACCACAAAAAAATTAAGAAAAAAAATACCAAAAAATATCACAAACATACCAAAAAAATATCAAAAAAATACGAAAAAACAACCAAAAAAAGTACCAAAGAAAAACAAAATTTACCTAAAAAAATACTAAAATGTACAAAATAAAAACAAAAAAAAATACCAAAAAAATATTTTAAAACCATATTTAAAAAAATACCACAAAAAAAATAAAAAACAATATACAAAAAAAAATACAAAAAAAAATACCAAAAAATATCAAAAAATACCAAAAAATATCAAAAAAATACCAAAAAAATATAACAAAAAAAAACAAAATTTACCAAAAAAAAATACTAAAATTTACAAAATAAAAACAAAAAAAAATACCAAAAAATATATAAAAAAATACAAAAAAAAATACCAAATAAAAATATCAAAAAAATACCAAAAAAAAACAAAAAAATATAAAACAAATGCAACAAAAAATACCACAAAAAAATGACAAAAAAAAATACCAAAAAAAAAATACCAAAAAAAAATACCGAAATATACCAAAATAATATAAAAAAAAATACCACAAAAAAATGACAAAACAAAAAATACCAAAAATAAATATCAAAAAAGTACCAAAATTGGCCAAAAAAAAATACTAAAACTAACAAAATAAAAACCAAAACAAAATACCAAAAAAAATACCAAAAAAAATCCCAACCAAAAATACCAAAAAACTACATAAAAATACCAAAAAAAAACAAAATTTACCAAAAAAAAATACCGAAAAATTTCAAAAAAATAACAAAAAAAATATCAAAAACAATACAGAAATAATACCAAAAAAAGAATACAAAAAAAAATATTAAAAAAAAATACTAAAATTTACAAAATAAAAACCAAAAAAAATATAAAAAAAATACCACAAAAAAATGACAAAACAAAAAATACCAAAAATTAATATAAAAAAAATACCAAAAAATTTACCAAAGAAAAACAAAATTTACCAAAAAAAAATACTACAATTTACAAAATAAAAACCAAAAAAAAAATACCAAAATAATATTTTAAAAAATGTTTAAAAAAATACAAAAAAAAAATACCACAAAAAAGTGACAAAAAAAATAAAAAACAATATACCAAAAAAAATACCAAAAAAAATACCAAAAAATACCAAAAAATATCAAAAAAATACCGAAAAATTCCAAAAAATTACCAAAAAAAATACCAAAATTTACAAAATAAAAACCAAAAAAAAAAATAACAAAAAAATATTTAAAAAAAAATTTAAAAAAATACCACAAAAAAAATAAAAAACATACCAAAAAAAAATACCAAAAAAAATACCAAAAAAATACCAAAAAATACCAAAATAATACCAAAATATATCGAAAAAATACCGGAAAATTCCAAAATAAATACCAAAAAAAAAACAAAATTTACCAAAAAGTAAATACTAAAATTTACAAAATAAAAACAAAAAAAAATACCAAAAAAAAAATATAAAAAAAAAATACCAAAAAAATATAAAAAAAATGCAACCATGAAAAATGTCTTTTTTCATGGTTTTGATTGTTTGTATAGGTTTTTTGGAAGGCGCTTTAGCGTTTTTTAACATTAAAACATACAAAAAATGCGTTAAATTTTTTTTGTATTTTTTCATGTTTACATAAAATAAATACTCTAAATTTTGTTTTGTATATTTTCCTGTTTTGATTGTTTGTATAGGTTTTTTGGACGGCGCTAGAGCGTTTTTTAACATTGAAACATAAAAAAAAATACTCTAAATTTGTGTTTGTATATTTTCATGTTTACATAAAAAAAAATTCTCTAAATATTTTTTTGTATTTTTTTATGTTTTGATTGTTTATATAGGTTTTTTGGAAGGCGCTATAGCGTTTTTTAACATTAAAACATACAAAAAATACGTTAAATTTTTTTTTTGTATATTTTCATGTTTACATAAAAATAAATACTCTAAATTTTGTTTTGTATTTTTTCCTGTTTTGATTGTTTGTATAGGTTTTTTGGACGGCGCTAGAGCGTTTTTTAACATTGAAACATAAAAAAAAAATACTCTTAATTTGTGTTTGTATATTTTCATGTTTACATAAAAAAAAATTCTCTAAATATTTTTTTGTATTTTTTTATGTTTTGAATGTTTATATAGGTTTTTTGGAAGGCGCTTTAGCGTTTTTTAACATTAAAACATACAAAAAATACGTTAAATTTTTTTTTGTATTTTTTCATGGTTTTGATTGTTTATATAGGTTTTCTGGAAGGCGCTATAGCGTTTTTTAACATTAAAACATACAAAAAATACGTTAAATTTTTTTTGTATTTTTTCATGTTTACATAAAAAAAAAACACTCTAAATTTTGTTTCGTATATTTTCCTGTTTTGATTGTTTGTATAGGTTTTTTGGACGGCGCTAGAGCGTTTTTTAACATTGAAACATAAAAAAAAATACTCTAAATTTGTGTTTGTATATTTTCATGTTTACATAAAAAAAAATTCTCTAAATATTTTTTTGTATTTTTTTATGTTTTGATTGTTTATATAGGTTTTTTGGAAGGCACTAGAGCGTTTTTTTACATAAAAACATACAAAAATACGTTAAATTTTGTTTTGTATTTTTTTATGGTTTTGATTGTTTATATAGGTTTTTTGGAAGGTGCTATAGCGTTTTATAACATTAAAACAAAAAAATACTCTAAATTTTGTTTTGTATTTTTTCATGGTTTTGATTGTTTGTATAGGTTTTTTGGAAGGCGCTAGAGCGTTTTTACCATTGAAACATAAAAAAATACTCTACATTTTTTTTTTGTATTTTTTCATGGTTTTGATTGTTTGTATAGGTTTTTGGGAAGGCGCTATAGCGTTTTTTAACATTAAAACATAAAAAAAATACTCTAAATTTGTGTTTGTATATTTTCATGTTTACATAAAAAAAATACTTTTAATTTTTTTTTTGTATTTTTTCATGTTTTGATTGTTTATATAGGTTTTTTGGAAGCCGCTAGAGCGTTTTTTAACATTGAAACATAAAAAAAATACTTTTAATTTTTTTTTGTATTTTTTCATGTTTTGATTGTTTATATAGGTTTTTTGGAAGCCGCTAGAGCGTTTTTTAACATTGAAACATAAAAAAAATACTTTTAATTTTTTTTGTATTTTTTCATGTTTTCATAAAATAAATACTCTAAATTTTGTTTTGTATATTTTCCTGTTTTGATTGTTTGTATAGGTTTTTTGGACGGCGCTAGAGCGTTTTTTAACATTGAAACATAAAAAAAATACTCTAAATTTGTGTTTGTATATTTTCATGTTTACATAAAAAAAAATTCTCTAAATATTTTTTTGTATTTTTTTATGTTTTGATTGTTTATATAGGTTTTTTGGAAGGCGCTTGAGCGTTTTTTTACATAAAAACATACAAAAATACGTTAAATTTTGTTTTGTATTTTTTTATGGTTGTTGATTGTTTATATAGGTTTTTTGGAAGGTGCTATAGCGTTTTTTAACATTAAAACAAAAAATATACTCTAAATTTTGTTTTGTATTTTTTCATGGTTTTGATTGTTTGTATAGGTTTTTTGGAAGGCGCTAGAGCGTTTTTTAACATTAAAACATACAAAAAATACGTTAAATTTTTTGTGTATTTTTTCATGTTTACATAAAATAAATACGTTAAATTTTGTTTTGTATTTTTTCCTGTTTTGATTGTTTGTATAGGTTTTTTGGACGGCGCTAGAGCGTTTTTTAACATTGAAACATAAAAAAAAATACTCTAAATTTGTGTTTGTATATTTTCATGTTTACATAAAAAAAAATTCTCTAAATATTTTTTTGTATTTTTTTATGTTTTGAATGTTTATATAGGTTTTTTGGAAGGCGCTATAGCGTTTTTTAACATTAAAACATACAAAAAATACGTTAAATTTTTTTTTGTATTTTTTCATGGTTTTGATTGTTTATATAGGTTTTTTGGAAGGCGCTATAGCGTTTTTTAACATTAAAACATACAAAAAATACGTTAAATTTTTTTTGTATTTTTTCATGTTTACATAAAAAAAAAACACTCTAAATTTTGTTTCGTATATATTCCTGTTTTGATTGTTTGTATAGGTTTTTTGGACGGCGCTAGAGCGATTTTTAACATTAAAACAAAAAAAATACTCTAAATTTTGTTTTGTATTTTTTCATGGTTTTGATTGTTTGTATAGGTTTTTTGGAAGGCGCTAGAGCGTTTTTACCATTGAAACATAAAAAAATACTCTACATTTTTTTTTTGTATTTTTTCATGGTTTTGATTGATATAGGTTTTTTGGAAGGCGCTATAGCGTTTTTTAACATTAAAACATAAAAAAAATACTCTAAATTTGTGTTTGTATATTTTCATGTTTACATAAAAAAAAATTCTCTAAATATTTTTTTGTATTTTTTTATGTTTTGAATGTTTATATAGGTTTTTTGGAAGGCGCTATAGCGTTTTTTAACATAAAAACATACAAAAATACGTTAAATTTTGTTTTGTATTTTTTTATGGTTGTTGATTGTTTATATAGGTTTTTTGGAAGGTGCTATAGCGTTTTTTAACATTAAAACAAAAAATATACTCTAAATTTTGTTTTGTATTTTTTCATGGTTTTGATTGTTTGTATAGGTTTTTTGGAAGGCGCTAGAGCGTTTTTTAACATTAAAACATACAAAAAATACGTTAAATTTTTTTTGTATTTTTTCATGTTTACATAAAATAAATACTCTAAATTTTGTTTTGTATATTTTCCTGTTTTGATTGTTTGTATAGGTTTTTTGGACGGCGCTAGAGCGATTTTTAACATTGAAACATAAAAAAAAATACTCTAAATTTGTATTTGTATATTTTCATGTTTACATAAAAAAAAATTCTCTAAATATTTTTTTGTATTTTTTTATGTTTTGATTGTTTATATAGGTTTTTTGGAAGGCGCTAGAGCGTTTTTTTACATAAAAACATACAAAAATACGTTAAATTTTGTTTTGTATTTTTTTATGGTTTTGATTGTTTATATAGGTTTTTTGGAAGGTGCTATAGCGTTTTTTAACATTAAAACAAAAAAAATACTCTAAATTTTGTTTTGTATTTTTTCATGTTTTGATTGTTTATATAGGTTTTTTGGAAGCCGCTAGAGCGTTTTTTAACATTGAAACATAAAAAAATACTTTTAATTTTTTTTTGTATTTTCTCATGTTTTGATTGTTTATATAGGTTTTTTGGAAGCCGCTAGAGCGTTTTTTAACATTGAAACATAAAAAAAATACTTTTAATTTTTTTTGTATTTTTTCATGTTTTGATTGTTTATATAGGTTTTTTGGAAGCCGCTAGAGCGTTTTTTAACATTGAAACATAAAAAAAATACTTTAATTTTTTTTTTGTATATTTTTATGTTTACATGAAATAAATACTCTAAATTTTGTTTTGTATTTTTTTATGTTTTGATTGTTTATATAGGTTTTTTGGAAGGAGCTATAGCGTTTTTTAACATTAAAACATACAAAAAATACGTTAAATTTTTTTTTGTATATTTTTATGTTTACATAAAATAAATACTCTAAATTTTGTTTTGTATTTTTTCATGTTTTGATTGTTTGTATAGGTTTTTTGGACGGCGCTAGAGCGTTTTTTACCATTGAAACATAAAAAAAATACTCTAAATTTTGTTTTGTATTTTGTCATGGTTTTGATTGTTTATATAGGTTTTTTGAAAGGCGCTATAGCGTTTTTTAACATTAAAACATACAAAAAATACGTTAAATTTTTTTTTGTATATTTTCATGTTTACATAAAATAAATACTCCAAATTTTGTTTTAAATTTTTTCATGTTTTGATTGTTTGTATAGGTTTTTTGGACGGCGCTAGAGCGTTTTTTACCATTGAAACATAAAAAAATAATACTCGAAATTTTCTTTTGTATTTTTTCATGGTTTTGATTTTTTTATAGGTTTTTTGGAAGGAGCTATAGCGTTTTTTAACATTAAAACATACAAAACATACGTTAAATTTTTTTTTGTATATTTTCATGGTTTTGATTGTTTGTATAGGTTTTTTGGAAGGCGCTAGAGCGTTTTTACCATTAAAACATAAAAAAAATACTCTACATTTTTTTTTTGTATTTTTTCATGGTTTTGATTGTTTGTATAGGTTTTTGGAAAGGCGCTATAGCGTTTTTTAACATTAAAACATACAAAAAATACGTTAAATTTTGTTTTGTATTTGTTCATTTGATTGTTTGTATAGGTTTTTTGTATTTTTTTATGTTTTGATTGTTTATATAGGTTTTTTGGAAGGCGCTATAGCGTTTTTTAACATTAAAACATACAAAAAATACGTTAATTTTTTTTTTGTATATTTTTATGTTTACATAAAATAAATACTCTAAATTTTGTTTTGTATTTTTTCATGTTTTGATTGTTTGTATAGGTTTTTTGGACGGCGCTAGAGCGTTTTTTAACATTGAAACATACAAAAAGTACTCTAAATTTGTGTTCGTATATTTTCATGTTTACATAAAAATAAATATTCTAAATATTGGTTTTGTATTTTTTTATGTTTTGATTTTTTGTATAGGTTTTTTGGAAGGCGCTATAGCGTTTTTTAACATTAAAACATACAAAAAATACTCTAAATTTTGTTTTGTATTTTGTCATGGTTTTGATTGTTTATATAGGTTTTTTGAAAGGCGCTATAGCGTTTTTTAACATTAAAACATACAAAAAATACGTTAAATTTTTTTTTGTATATTTTCATGTTTACATAATTATTTTATGTAAACATGAAAATATACAAAAAAAAATTATTTATTAGTATTTATTATACTCCAAATTTTGTTTTAAATTTTTTCATGTTTTGATTGTTTGTATAGGTTTTTTGGACGGCGCTAGAGCGTTTTTTACCATTGAAACATAAAAAAATAATACTCGAAATTTTCTTTTGTATTTTTTCATGGTTTTGATTTTTTTATAGGTTTTTTGGAAGGAGCTATAGCGTTTTTTAACATTAAAACATACAAAACATACGTTAAATTTTTTTTTGTATATTTTCATGGTTTTGATTGTTTGTATAGGTTTTGTATATTTTCCTGTTTTGATTGTTTGTATAGGTTTTTTGGACGGCGCTAGAGCGTTTTTTAACATTGAAACATAAAAAAAATACTCTAAATTTGTGTTTGTATATTTTCATGTTTACATAAAAAAAAATTCTCTAAATATTTTTTTGTATTTTTTTATGTTTTGATTGTTTATATAGGTTTTTTGGAAGGCGCTTGAGCGTTTTTTTACATAAAAACATACAAAAATACGTTAAATTTTGTTTTGTATTTTTTTATGGTTGTTGATTGTTTATATAGGTTTTTTGGAAGGTGCTATAGCGTTTTTTAACATTAAAACAAAAAATATACTCTAAATTTTGTTTTGTATTTTTTCATGGTTTTGATTGTTTGTATAGGTTTTTTGGAAGGCGCTAGAGCGTTTTTTAACATTAAAACATACAAAAAATACGTTAAATTTTTTTTGTATTTTATCATGTTTACATAAAATAAATACTCTAAATTTTGTTTTGTATATTTTCCTGTTTTGATTGTTTGTATAGGTTTTTTGGACGGCGCTAGAGCGATTTTTAACATTGAAACATAAAAAAAAATACTCTAAATTTGTGTTTGTATATTTTCATGTTTACATAAAAAAAAATTCTCTAAATATTTTTTTGTATTTTTTTATGTTTTGATTGTTTATATAGGTTTTTTGGAAGGCGCTAGAGCGTTTTTTTACATAAAAACATACAAAAATACGTTAAATTTTGTTTTGTATTTTTTTATGGTTTTGATTGTTTATATAGGTTTTTTGGAAGGTGCTATAGCGTTTTTTAACATTAAAACAAAAAAAATACTCTAAATTTTGTTTTGTATTTTTTCATGGTTTTGATTGTTTGTATAGGTTTTTGGGAAGGCACTATAGCGTTTTTTAACATTAAAACATACAAAAAATACGTTAAATTTTTTTTTGTATTTTTTCATGGTTTTGATTGTTTATATAGGTTTTTTGGAAGGCGCTAGAGCGTTTTTTAACATTAAAACATACAAAAAATACGTAAAATTTTGTTTTGTATTTTTTCATGGTTTTGATTGTTTATATAGGTTTTTTGGAAGGAGCTATAGCGTTTTTTAACATTAAAACATACAAAAAATACGTTAAATTTTTTTTTGTATATTTTTATGTTTACATGAAATAAATACTCTAAATTTTGTTTTGTATTTTTTTATGTTTTGATTGTTTATATAGGTTTTTTGGAAGGAGCTATAGCGTTTTTTAACATTAAAACATACAAAAAATACGTTAAATTTTTTTTTGTATATTTTTATGTTTACATAAAATAAATACTTTTAATTTTTTTTTGTATTTTTTCATGTTTTGATTGTTTATATAGGTTTTTTGGAAGCCGCTAGAGCGTTTTTTAACATTGAAACATAAAAAAAATACTTTTAATTTTTTTTTGTATTTTTTCATGTTTTGATTGTTTATATAGGTTTTTTGGAAGCCGCTAGAGCGTTTTTTAACATTGAAACATAAAAAAAATACTTTTAATTTTTTTTTGTATTTTTTCATGTTTTGATTGTTTATATAGGTTTTTTGGAAGGAGCTATAGCGTTTTTTAACATTAAAACATACAAAAAATACGTTAAATTTTTTTTTGTATATTTTTATGTTTACATGAAATAAATACTCTAAATTTTGTTTTGTATTTTTTTATGTTTTGATTGTTTATATAGGTTTTTTGGAAGGAGCTATAGCGTTTTTTAACATTAAAACATACAAAAAATACGTTAAATTTTTTTTTGTATATTTTTATGTTTACATAAAATAAATACTCTAAATTTTGTTTTGTATTTTTTCATGTTTTGATTGTTTGTATAGGTTTTTTGGACGGCGCTAGAGCGTTTTTTACCATTGAAACATAAAAAAAATACTCTAAATTTTGTTTTGTATTTTGTCATGGTTTTGATTGTTTATATAGGTTTTTTGAAAGGCGCTATAGCGTTTTTTAACATTAAAACATACAAAAAATACGTTAAATTTTTTTTTGTATATTTTCATGTTTACATAAAATAAATACTCCAAATTTTGTTTTAAATTTTTTCATGTTTTGATTGTTTGTATAGGTTTTTTGGACGGCGCTAGAGCGTTTTTTACCATTGAAACATAAAAAAATAATACTCTAAATTTTCTTTTGTATTTTTTCATGGTTTTGATTTTTTTATAGGTTTTTTGGAAGGAGCTATAGCGTTTTTTAACATTAAAACATACAAAACATACGTTAAATTTTTTTTTTGTATATTTTCATGGTTTTGATTGTTTGTATAGGTTTTTTGGAAGGCGCTAGAGCGTTTTTACCATTAAAACATAAAAAAAATACTCTACATTTTTTTTTTGTATTTTTTCATGGTTTTGATTGTTTGTATAGGTTTTTGGAAAGGCGCTATAGCGTTTTTTAACATTAAAACATACAAAAAATACGGTAAATTTTTTTTTGTATTTGTTCATTTGATTGTTTGTATAGGTTTTTTGTATTTTTTTATGTTTTGATTGTTTATATAGGTTTTTTGGAAGGCGCTATAGCGTTTTTTAACATTAAAACATACAAAAAATACGTTAAATTTTTTTTTGTATATTTTTATGTTTACATAAAATAAATACTCTAAATTTTGTTTTGTATTTTTTCATGTTTTGATTGTTTGTATAGGTTTTTTGGACGGCGCTAGAGCGTTTTTTAACATTGAAACATACAAAAAGTACTCTAAATTTGTGTTCGTATATTTTCATGTTTACATAAAAATAAATATTCTAAATATTGGTTTTGTATTTTTTTATGTTTTGATTGTTTGTATAGGTTTTTTGGAAGGCGCTATAGCGTTTTTTAACATTAAAACATACAAAAAATACTCTAAATTTTGTTTTGTATTTTGTCATGGTTTTGATTGTTTATATAGGTTTTTTGAAAGGCGCTATAGCGTTTTTTAACATTAAAACATACAAAAAATACGTTAAATTTTTTTTTGTATATTTTCATGTTTACATAATTATTTTATGTAAACATGAAAATATACAAAAAAAAATTATTTATTAGTATTTATTATACTCCAAATTTTGTTTTAAATTTTTTCATGTTTTGAAACGCTAGAGCGTTTTTTACCATTGAAACATAAAAAAATAATACTCGAAATTTTCTTTTGTATTTTTTCATGGTTTTGATTTTTTTATAGGTTTTTTGGAAGGAGCTATAGCGTTTTTTAACATTAAAACATACAAAACATACGTTAAATTTTTTTTTGTATATTTTCATGGTTTTGATTGTTTGTATAGGTTTTTTGGAAGGCGCTAGAGCGTTTTTACCATTAAAACATAAAAAAAATACTCTACATTTTTTTTTTGTATTTTTTCATGGTTTTGATTGTTTGTATAGGTTTTTGGAAAGGCGCTATAGCGTTTTTTAACATTAAAACATACAAAAAATACGGTAAATTTTTTTTTGTATTTGTTCATTTGATTGTTTGTATAGGTTTTTTGTATTTTTTTATGTTTTGATTGTTTATATAGGTTTTTTGGAAGGCGCTATAGCGCTTTTTAACATTAAAACATACAAAAAATACGTAAAATTTTTTTTTGTATATTTTTATGTTTACATAAAATAAATACTCTAAATTTTGTTTTGTATTTTTTCATGTTTTGATTGTTTGTATAGGTTTTTTGGACGGCGCTAGAGCGTTTTTTAACATTGAAACATACAAAAAGTACTCTAAATTTGTGTTCGTATATTTTCATGTTTACATAAAAATAAATATTCTAAATATTGGTTTTGTATTTTTTTATGTTTTGATTGTTTGTATAGGTTTTTTGGAAGGCGCTATAGCGTTTTTTAACATTAAAACATACAAAAAATACGTTAAATTTTTTTTTGTATATTTTCATGTTTACATAAAATAAATACTCCAAATTTTGTTTTAAATTTTTTCATGTTTTGATTGTTTGTATAGGTTTTTTTGGACGGCGCTAGAGCGTTTTTTACCATTGAAACATAAAAAAATAATACTCTAAATTTTCTTTTGTATTTTTTCATGTTTTGATTGTTTGTATAGGTTTTTTGGACGGCGCTAGAGCGTTTTTTACCATTAAAACATAAAAAAAATACTCTAAATTTTGTTTTGTATTTTGTCATGGTTTTGATTGTTTATATAGGTTTTTTGAAAGGCGCTATAGCGTTTTTTAACATTAAAACATACAAAAAATACGTTAAATTTTTTTTTGTATATTTTCATGTTTACATAAAATAAATACTCCAAATTTTGTTTTAAATTTTTTCATGTTTTGATTGTTTGTATAGGTTTTTTGGACGGCGCTAGAGCGTTTTTTACCATTGAAACATAAAAAAATAATACTCTAAATTTTCTTTTGTATTTTTTCATGGTTTTGATTTTTTTATAGGTTTTTTGGAAGGAGCTATAGCGTTTTTTAACATTAAAACATACAAAACATACGTTAAATTTTTTTTTGTATATTTTCATGGTTTTGATTGTTTGTATAGGTTTTTTGGAAGGCGCTAGAGCGTTTTTACCATTAAAACATAAAAAAAATACTCTACATTTTTTTTTTGTATTTTTTCATGGTTTTGATTGTTTGTATAGGTTTTTGGAAAGGCGCTATAGCGTTTTTTAACATTAAAACATACAAAAAATACGGTAAATTTTTTTTTGTATTTGTTCATTTGATTGTTTGTATAGGTTTTTTGTATTTTTTTATGTTTTGATTGTTTGTATAGGTTTTTTGGACGGCGCTAGAGCGTTTTTTACCATTGAAACATAAAAAAAATACTCTAAATTTTGTTTTGTATTTTGTCATGGTTTTGATTGTTTATATAGGTTTTTTGAAAGGCGCTATAGCGTTTTTTAACATTAAAACATACAAAAAATACGTTAAATTTTTTTTTGTATATTTTCATGTTTACATAAAATAAATACTCCAAATTTTGTTTTAAATTTTTTCATGTTTTGATTGTTTGTATAGGTTTTTTGGACGGCGCTAGAGCGTTTTTTACCATTGAAACATAAAAAAAATACTCTAAATTTTGTTTTGTATTTTGTCATGGTTTTGATTGTTTATATAGGTTTTTTGAAAGGCGCTATAGCGTTTTTTAACATTAAAACATACAAAAAATACGTTAAATTTTTTTTTGTATATTTTCATGTTTACATAAAATAAATACTCCAAATTTTGTTTTAAATTTTTTCATGTTTTGATTGTTTGTATAGGTTTTTTGGACGGCGCTAGAGCGTTTTTTACCATTGAAACATAAAAAAAATACTCTAAATTTTGTTTTGTATTTTGTCATGGTTTTGATTGTTTATATAGGTTTTTTGAAAGGCGCTATAGCGTTTTTTAACATTAAAACATACAAAAAATACGTTAAATTTTTTTTTGTATATTTTCATGTTTACATAAAATAAATACTCCAAATTTTGTTTTAAATTTTTTCATGTTTTGATTGTTTGTATAGGTTTTTTGGAAGGCGCTATAGCGTTTTTTAACATTAAAACATACAAAAAATACGTTAAATTTTTTTTTGTATATTTTTATGTTTACATAAAATAAATACTCTAAATTTTGTTTTGTATTTTTTCATGTTTTGATTGTTTGTATAGGTTTTTTGGACGGCGCTAGAGCGTTTTTTAACATTGAAACATACAAAAAGTACTCTAAATTTGTGTTCGTATATTTTCATGTTTACATAAAAATAAATATTCTAAATATTGGTTTTGTATTTTTTTATGTTTTGATTGTTTGTATAGGTTTTTTGGAAGGCGCTATAGCGTTTTTTAACATTAAAACATACAAAAAATACTCTAAATTTTGTTTTGTATTTTGTCATGGTTTTGATTGTTTATATAGGTTTTTTGAAAGGCGCTATAGCGTTTTTTAACATTAAAACATACAAAAAATACGTTAAATTTTTTTTTGTATATTTTCATGTTTACATAATTATTATATGTAAACATGAAAATATACAAAAAAAAATTATTTATTAGTATTTATTATACTCCAAATTTTGTTTTAAATTTTTTCATGTTTTGATTGTTTGTATAGGTTTTTTGGACGGCGCTAGAGCGTTTTTTACCATTGAAACATAAAAAAATAATACTCGAAATTTTCTTTTGTATTTTGTCATGGTTTTGATTGTTTGTATAGGTTTTTTGGAAGGCGCTAGAGCGTTTTTACCATTAAAACATAAAAAAAATACTCTACATTTTTTTTTTGTATTTTTTCATGGTTTTGATTGTTTGTATAGGTTTTTGGAAAGGCGCTATAGCGTTTTTTAACATTAAAACATACAAAAAATACGGTAAATTTTTTTTTGTATTTGTTCATTTGATTGTTTGTATAGGTTTTACCATTGAAACATAAAAAAATAATACTCGAAATTTTCTTTTGTATTTTTTCATGGTTTTGATTTTTTTTATAGGTTTTTTGGAAGGAGCTATAGCGTTTTTTAACATTAAAACATACAAAACATACGTTAAATTTTTTTTTGTATATTTTCATGGTTTTGATTGTTTGTATAGGTTTTTTGGAAGGCGCTAGAGCGTTTTTACCATTAAAACATAAAAATAAATACTCTACATTTTTTTTTTGTATTTTTTCATGGTTTTGATTGTTTGTATAGGTTTTTGGAAAGGCGCTATAGCGTTTTTTAACATTAAAACATACAAAAAATACGGTAAATTTTTTTTTGTATTTGTTCATTTGATTGTTTGTATAGGTTTTTTGTATTTTTTTATGTTTTGATTGTTTATATAGGTTTTTTGGAAGGCGCTATAGCGTTTTTTAACATTAAAACATACAAAAAATACGTTAAATTTTTTTTTGTATATTTTTATGTTTACATAAAATAAATACTCTAAATTTTGTTTTGTATTTTTTCATGTTTTGATTGTTTGTATAGGTTTTTTGGACGGCGCTAGAGCGTTTTTTAACATTGAAACATACAAAAAGTACTCTAAATTTGTGTTCGTATATTTTCATGTTTACATAAAAATAAATATTCTAAATATTGGTTTTGTATTTTTATACCCTTGCAGAGGGTATTATAATTTTGTCCAAAAGTGTGCAACGCAGTGAAGGAGACATCTCCGACCCTATAAAGTATATATATTCTTGATCAGGATCACCTCCTGAGTTGATATGAGCATGTCCGTCTGTCCGTCTGTCCGTCTGTCCGTCTGTCCGTCTGTCTGTCTGTCTGTTTCTACGCGAACTAGTCTCTCAGTTTTAAAGCTATCGTCTTGAAACTTTGCACACACCCTTCTTTCCTTTGCACGCAGTATATAAGTCGGAACGACCGGGATCGGCCAACTATATCCTATAGCTGCCATATAACTGATTGATCGGAAATGGTATAACTTTGGTGTTTTTAGAGTTAGAGAGTTCAAATTTGACATGAGTGCTATTTTTGGCAAAATATTACGACATGCCAAATTTCATAAGGATCGGCCGACTATATCCTATAGCTGCCATATAACTGAACGATCGGAAATGACCCAACTTTCGTGTTTTTGAAGATAGAAAGCTGGAACTTGGTACAGATTAAATTTTGATCCATCCTACCAAATTTCATAAGGATCGGCCAACTATATCCGATGTTTTTGTATATTTTCATGGTTTTGATTGTTTGTATAGGTTTTTTGGAAGGCGCTAGAGCGTTTTTACCATTAAAACATAAAAAAAATACTCTACATTTTTTTTTTGTATTTTTTCATGGTTTTGATTGTTTGTATAGGTTTTTGGAAAGGCGCTATAGCGTTTTTTAACATTAAAACATACAAAAAATACGGTAAATTTTTTTTTGTATTTGTTCATTTGATTGTTTGTATAGGTTTTTTGTATTTTTTTATGTTTTGATTGTTTATATAGGTTTTTTGGAAGGCGCTATAGCGCTTTTTAACATTAAAACATACAAAAAATACGTAAAATTTTTTTTTGTATATTTTTATGTTTACATAAAATAAATACTCTAAATTTTGTTTTGTATTTTTTCATGTTTTGATTGTTTGTATAGGTTTTTTGGACGGCGCTAGAGCGTTTTTTAACATTGAAACATACAAAAAGTACTCTAAATTTGTGTTCGTATATTTTCATGTTTACATAAAAATAAATATTCTAAATATTGGTTTTGTATTTTTTTATGTTTTGATTGTTTGTATAGGTTTTTTGGAAGGCGCTATAGCGTTTTTTAACATTAAAACATACAAAAAATACGTTAAATTTTTTTTTGTATATTTTCATGTTTACATAAAATAAATACTCCAAATTTTGTTTTAAATTTTTTCATGTTTTGATTGTTTGTATAGGTTTTTTTGGACGGCGCTAGAGCGTTTTTTACCATTGAAACATAAAAAAATAATACTCTAAATTTTCTTTTGTATTTTTTCATGTTTTGATTGTTTGTATAGGTTTTTTGGACGGCGCTAGAGCGTTTTTTACCATTAAAACATAAAAAAAATACTCTAAATTTTGTTTTGTATTTTGTCATGGTTTTGATTGTTTATATAGGTTTTTTGAAAGGCGCTATAGCGTTTTTTAACATTAAAACATACAAAAAATACGTTAAATTTTTTTTTGTATATTTTCATGTTTACATAAAATAAATACTCCAAATTTTGTTTTAAATTTTTTCATGTTTTGATTGTTTGTATAGGTTTTTTGGACGGCGCTAGAGCGTTTTTTACCATTGAAACATAAAAAAATAATACTCTAAATTTTCTTTTGTATTTTTTCATGGTTTTGATTTTTTTATAGGTTTTTTGGAAGGAGCTATAGCGTTTTTTAACATTAAAACATACAAAACATACGTTAAATTTTTTTTTGTATATTTTCATGGTTTTGATTGTTTGTATAGGTTTTTTGGAAGGCGCTAGAGCGTTTTTACCATTAAAACATAAAAAAAATACTCTACATTTTTTTTTTGTATTTTTTCATGGTTTTGATTGTTTGTATAGGTTTTTGGAAAGGCGCTATAGCGTTTTTTAACATTAAAACATACAAAAAATACGGTAAATTTTTTTTTGTATTTGTTCATTTGATTGTTTGTATAGGTTTTTTGTATTTTTTTATGTTTTGATTGTTTGTATAGGTTTTTTGGACGGCGCTAGAGCGTTTTTTACCATTGAAACATAAAAAAAATACTCTAAATTTTGTTTTGTATTTTGTCATGGTTTTGATTGTTTATATAGGTTTTTTGAAAGGCGCTATAGCGTTTTTTAACATTAAAACATACAAAAAATACGTTAAATTTTTTTTTGTATATTTTCATGTTTACATAAAATAAATACTCCAAATTTTGTTTTAAATTTTTTCATGTTTTGATTGTTTGTATAGGTTTTTTGGACGGCGCTAGAGCGTTTTTTACCATTGAAACATAAAAAAAATACTCTAAATTTTGTTTTGTATTTTGTCATGGTTTTGATTGTTTATATAGGTTTTTTGAAAGGCGCTATAGCGTTTTTTAACATTAAAACATACAAAAAATACGTTAAATTTTTTTTTGTATATTTTCATGTTTACATAAAATAAATACTCCAAATTTTGTTTTAAATTTTTTCATGTTTTGATTGTTTGTATAGGTTTTTTGGACGGCGCTAGAGCGTTTTTTACCATTGAAACATAAAAAAAATACTCTAAATTTTGTTTTGTATTTTGTCATGGTTTTGATTGTTTATATAGGTTTTTTGAAAGGCGCTATAGCGTTTTTTAACATTAAAACATACAAAAAATACGTTAAATTTTTTTTTGTATATTTTCATGTTTACATAAAATAAATACTCCAAATTTTGTTTTAAATTTTTTCATGTTTTGATTGTTTGTATAGGTTTTTTGGAAGGCGCTATAGCGTTTTTTAACATTAAAACATACAAAAAATACGTTAAATTTTTTTTTGTATATTTTTATGTTTACATAAAATAAATACTCTAAATTTTGTTTTGTATTTTTTCATGTTTTGATTGTTTGTATAGGTTTTTTGGACGGCGCTAGAGCGTTTTTTAACATTGAAACATACAAAAAGTACTCTAAATTTGTGTTCGTATATTTTCATGTTTACATAAAAATAAATATTCTAAATATTGGTTTTGTATTTTTTTATGTTTTGATTGTTTGTATAGGTTTTTTGGAAGGCGCTATAGCGTTTTTTAACATTAAAACATACAAAAAATACTCTAAATTTTGTTTTGTATTTTGTCATGGTTTTGATTGTTTATATAGGTTTTTTGAAAGGCGCTATAGCGTTTTTTAACATTAAAACATACAAAAAATACGTTAAATTTTTTTTTGTATATTTTCATGTTTACATAATTATTATATGTAAACATGAAAATATACAAAAAAAAATTATTTATTAGTATTTATTATACTCCAAATTTTGTTTTAAATTTTTTCATGTTTTGATTGTTTGTATAGGTTTTTTGGACGGCGCTAGAGCGTTTTTTACCATTGAAACATAAAAAAATAATACTCGAAATTTTCTTTTGTATTTTTTCATGGTTTTGATTTTTTTTATAGGTTTTTTGGAAGGAGCTATAGCGTTTTTTAACATTAAAACATACAAAACATACGTTAAATTTTTTTTTGTATATTTTCATGGTTTTGATTGTTTGTATAGGTTTTTTGGAAGGCGCTAGAGCGTTTTTACCATTAAAACATAAAAATAAATACTCTACATTTTTTTTTTGTATTTTTTCATGGTTTTGATTGTTTGTATAGGTTTTTGGAAAGGCGCTATAGCGTTTTTTAACATTAAAACATACAAAAAATACGGTAAATTTTTTTTTGTATTTGTTCATTTGATTGTTTGTATAGGTTTTTTGTATTTTTTTATGTTTTGATTGTTTATATAGGTTTTTTGGAAGGCGCTATAGCGTTTTTTAACATTAAAACATACAAAAAATACGTTAAATTTTTTTTTGTATATTTTTATGTTTACATAAAATAAATACTCTAAATTTTGTTTTGTATTTTTTCATGTTTTGATTGTTTGTATAGGTTTTTTGGACGGCGCTAGAGCGTTTTTTAACATTGAAACATACAAAAAGTACTCTAAATTTGTGTTCGTATATTTTCATGTTTACATAAAAATAAATATTCTAAATATTGGTTTTGTATTTTTATACCCTTGCAGAGGGTATTATAATTTTGTCCAAAAGTGTGCAACGCAGTGAAGGAGACATCTCCGACCCTATAAAGTATATATATTCTTGATCAGGATCACCTCCTGAGTTGATATGAGCATGTCCGTCTGTCCGTCTGTCCGTCTGTCCGTCTGTCTGTCTGTCTGTTTCTACGCGAACTAGTCTCTCAGTTTTAAAGCTATCGTCTTGAAACTTTGCACACACCCTTCTTTCCTTTGCACGCAGTATATAAGTCGGAACGACCGGGATCGGCCAACTATATCCTATAGCTGCCATATAACTGATTGATCGGAAATGGTATAACTTTGGTGTTTTTAGAGTTAGAGAGTTCAAATTTGACATGAGTGCTATTTTTGGCAAAATATTACGACATGCCAAATTTCATAAGGATCGGCCGACTATATCCTATAGCTGCCATATAACTGAACGATCGGAAATGACCCAACTTTCGTGTTTTTGAAGATAGAAAGCTGGAACTTGGTACAGATTAAATTTTGATCCATCCTACCAAATTTCATAAGGATCGGCCAACTATATCCGATGTTTGCGATATATATCCGGTTTTAGCTGCAAGGGTATATAAACTTCGGCTCCGCCCGAAGTTAGCTTTCCTTTCTTGTTTTATGTTTTGATTGTTTGTATAGGTTTTTTGGAAGGCGCTATAGCGTTTTTTAACATTAAAACATACAAAAAATACGTTAAATTTTTTTTTGTATATTTTTATGTTTACATAAAGTAAATACTCTAAATTTTGTTTTGTATTTTTTCATGTTTTGATTGTTTGTATAGGTTTTTTGGACGGCGCTAGAGCGTTTTTTACCATTGAAACATAAAAAAAATACTCTAAATTTTGTTTTGTATTTTGTCATGGTTTTGATTGTTTATATAGGTTTTTTGAAAGGCGCTATAGCGTTTTTTAACATTAAAACATACAAAAAATACGTTAAATTTTTTTTTGTATTTGTTCATTTGATTGTTTGTATAGGTTTTTTGTATTTTTTTATGTTTTGATTGTTTATATAGGTTTTTTGGAAGGCGCTATAGCGTTTTTTAACATTAAAACATACAAAAAATACGTTAAATTTTTTTTTGTATATTTTTATGTTTACATAAAATAAATACTCTAAATTTTGTTTTGTATTTTTTCATGTTTTGATTGTTTGTATAGGTTTTTTGGACGGCTCTAGAGCGTTTTTTAACATTGAAACATACAAAAAGTACTCTAAATTTGTGTTCGTATATTTTCATGTTTACATAAAAATAAATATTCTAAATATTGGTTTTGTATTTTTTTATGTTTTGATTGTTTGTATAGGTTTTTTGGAAGGCGCTATAGCGTTTTTTAACATTAAAACATACAAAAAATACGTTAAATTTTTTTTTGTATATTTTTATGTTTACATAAAGTAAATACTCTAAATTTTGTTTTGTATTTTTTCATGTTTTGATTGTTTGTATAGGTTTTTTGGACGGCGCTAGAGCGTTTTTTACCATTGAAACATAAAAAAAATACTCTAAATTTTGTTTTGTATTTTGTCATGGTTTTGATTGTTTATATAGGTTTTTTGAAAGGCGCTATAGCGTTTTTTAACATTAAAACATACAAAAAATACGTTAAATTTTTTTTTGTATATTTTCATGTTTACATAAAATAAATACTCCAAATTTTGTTTTAAATTTTTTCATGTTTTGATTGTTTGTATAGGTTTTTTGGACGGCGCTAGAGCGTTTTTTACCATTGAAACATAAAAAAATAATACTCTAAATTTTCTTTTGTATTTTTTCATGGTTTTGATTTTTTTATAGGTTTTTTGGAAGGAGCTATAGCGTTTTTTAACATTAAAACATACAAAACATACGTTAAATTTTTTTTTTGTATATTTTCATGGTTTTGATTGTTTGTATAGGTTTTTTGGATGGCGCTATAGCGTTTTTTAACATTAAAACATACAAAAAATACGTTAAATTTTTTTTTGTATTTGTTCATTTGATTGTTTGTATAGGTTTTTTGTATTTTTTCATGTTTTGATTGTTTATATAGGTTTTTTGGAAGCCGCTAGAGCGTTTTTTAACATTGAAACATAAAAAAAATACTTTTAATTTTTTTTTTGTATTTTTTCATGTTTTGATTGTTTATATAGGTTTTTTGGAAGCCGCTAGAGCGTTTTTTAACATTGAAACATAAAAAAAATACTTTAAATTTTTTTTTGTATTTGTTCATTTGATTGTTTGTATAGGTTTTTTGTATTTTTTTATGTTTTGATTGTTTATATAGGTTTTTTGGATGGCGCTATAGCGTTTTTTAACATTAAAACATAAAAAAAATACTCTAAATTTTTTTTTGTATATTTTCATGTTTACATAAAATAAATACTCTAAATTTTGTTTTGTATTTTTTCATGTTTTGATTGTTTGTATAGTTTTTTTGGACGGCGCTAGAGCGTTTTTTAACATTGAAACATACAAAAAGTACTCTAAATTTGTGTTCGTATATTTTCATGTTTACATAAAAATAAATATTCTAAATTTTGGTTTTGTATTTTTTTATGTTTTGATTGTTTGTATAGGTTTTTTGGACGGCGCTAGAGCGTTTTTTAACATTGAAACATACAAAAAGTACTCTAAATTTTGTTTTGTATTTTGTCATGTTTTGATTGTTTGTACAGGTTTTTTGGACGGCGCTAGAGCGTTTTTTTAACATTGAAACATAAAAAAAATACTCTAAATTTGTGTTCGTATATTTTCATGTTTACATAAAATATATACTCTAAATTTTGGTTTTGTATTTTTTTATGTTTTGATTGTTTGTATAGGTTTTTTGGACGGCGCTAGAGCGTTTTTTAACATTGAAACATAAAAAAAATACTCTAAATTTGTGTTTGTATATTTTCATGTTTACATAAAATAAATACTCTAAATTTTGGTTTTGTATTTTTTTATGTTTTGATTGTTTGTATAGGTTTTTTGGACGGCGCTAGAGCGTTTTTTAACATTGAAACATAAAAAAAATACTCTAAATTTGTGTTCGTATATTTTCATGTTTACATAAAATAAATACTCTAAATTTTGGTTTTGTATTTTTTTATGTTTTGATTGTTTGTATAGGTTTTTTGGACGGCGCTAGAGCGTTTTTTAACATTGAAACATAAAAAAAATACTCTAAATTTGTGTTTGTATATTTTCATGTTTACATAAAATAAATACTCTAAATTTTGGTTTTGTATTTTTTTATGTTTTGATTGTTTGTATAGGTTTTTTGGACGGCGCTAGAGCGTTTTTTAACATTGAAACATACAAAAAGTACTCTAAATTTGTGTTCGTATATTTTCATGTTTACATAAAAATAAATATTCTAAATATTGGTTTTGTATTTTTTTATGTTTTGATTGTTTGTATAGGTTTTTTGGAAGGAGCTATAGCGTTTTTTAACATTAAAACATACAAAACATACGTTAAATTTTTTTTTGTATATTTTCATGGTTTTGATTGTTTGTATAGGTTTTTTGGAAGGCGCTAGAGCGTTTTTACCATTAAAACATAAAAAAAATACTCTACATTTTTTTTTTGTATTTTTTCATGGTTTTGATTGTTTGTATAGGTTTTTGGAAAGGCGCTATAGCGTTTTTTAACATTAAAACATACAAAAAATACGGTAAATTTTTTTTTGTATTTGTTCATTTGATTGTTTGTATAGGTTTTTTGTATTTTTTTATGTTTTGATTGTTTATATAGGTTTTTTGGAAGGCGCTATAGCGCTTTTTAACATTAAAACATACAAAAAATACGTAAAATTTTTTTTTGTATATTTTTATGTTTACATAAAATAAATACTCTAAATTTTGTTTTGTATTTTTTCATGTTTTGATTGTTTGTATAGGTTTTTTGGACGGCGCTAGAGCGTTTTTTAACATTGAAACATACAAAAAGTACTCTAAATTTGTGTTCGTATATTTTCATGTTTACATAAAAATAAATATTCTAAATATTGGTTTTGTATTTTTTTATGTTTTGATTGTTTGTATAGGTTTTTTGGAAGGCGCTATAGCGTTTTTTAACATTAAAACATACAAAAAATACGTTAAATTTTTTTTTGTATATTTTCATGTTTACATAAAATAAATACTCCAAATTTTGTTTTAAATTTTTTCATGTTTTGATTGTTTGTATAGGTTTTTTTGGACGGCGCTAGAGCGTTTTTTACCATTGAAACATAAAAAAATAATACTCTAAATTTTCTTTTGTATTTTTTCATGTTTTGATTGTTTGTATAGGTTTTTTGGACGGCGCTAGAGCGTTTTTTACCATTAAAACATAAAAAAAATACTCTAAATTTTGTTTTGTATTTTGTCATGGTTTTGATTGTTTATATAGGTTGTTTGAAAGGCGCTATAGCGTTTTTTAACATTAAAACATACAAAAAATACGTTAAATTTTTTTTTGTATATTTTCATGTTTACATAAAATAAATACTCCAAATTTTGTTTTAAATTTTTTCATGTTTTGATTGTTTGTATAGGTTTTTTGGACGGCGCTAGAGCGTTTTTTACCATTGAAACATAAAAAAATAATACTCTAAATTTTCTTTTGTATTTTTTCATGGTTTTGATTTTTTTATAGGTTTTTTGGAAGGAGCTATAGCGTTTTTTAACATTAAAACATACAAAACATACGTTAAATTTTTTTTTCTATTTTTTTATGTTTTGATTGTTTATATAGGTTTTTTGGATGGCGCTATAGCGTTTTTTAACATTAAAACATAAAAAAAATACTCTAAATTTTTTTTTTGTATTTTTTCATGGTTTTGATTGTTTGTATAGGTTTTTGGAAAGGCGCTATAGCGTTTTTTAACATTAAAACATACAAAAAATACGGTAAATTTTTTTTTGTATTTGTTCATTTGATTGTTTGTATAGGTTTTTTGTATTTTTTCATGTTTTGATTGTTTGTATAGGTTTTTTTGGACGGCGCTAGAGCGTTTTTTAACATTGAAACATAAAAAAAATACTCTAAATTGTGTTTTGTATTTTTTCATGGTTTTGATTGTTTGTATAGGTTTTTTGGAAGGCGCTATAGCGTTTTTTAACATTAAAACATACAAAAAATACGTTAAATTTTTTTTTGTATATTTTCATGTTTACATAAAATAAATACTCCAAATTTTGTTTTAAATTTTTTCATGTTTTGATTGTTTGTATAGGTTTTTTGGACGGCGCTAGAGCGTTTTTTACCATTGAAACATAAAAAAAATACTCTAAATTTTGTTTTGTATTTTGTCATGGTTTTGATTGTTTATATAGGTTTTTTGAAAGGCGCTATAGCGTTTTTTAACATTAAAACATACAAAAAATACGTTAAATTTTTTTTTGTATATTTTCATGTTTACATAAAATAAATACTCCAAATTTTGTTTTAAATTTTTTCATGTTTTGATTGTTTGTATAGGTTTTTTGGACGGCGCTAGAGCGTTTTTTACCATTGAAACATAAAAAAAATACTCTAAATTTTGTTTTGTATTTTGTCATGGTTTTGATTGTTTATATAGGTTTTTTGAAAGGCGCTATAGCGTTTTTTAACATTAAAACATACAAAAAATACGTTAAATTTTTTTTTGTATATTTTCATGTTTACATAAAATAAATACTCCAAATTTTGTTTTAAATTTTTTCATGTTTTGATTGTTTGTATAGGTTTTTTGGAAGGCGCTATAGCGTTTTTTAACATTAAAACATACAAAAAATACGTTAAATTTTTTTTTGTATATTTTTATGTTTACATAAAATAAATACTCTAAATTTTGTTTTGTATTTTTTCATGTTTTGATTGTTTGTATAGGTTTTTTGGACGGCGCTAGAGCGTTTTTTAACATTGAAACATACAAAAAGTACTCTAAATTTGTGTTCGTATATTTTCATGTTTACATAAAAATAAATATTCTAAATATTGGTTTTGTATTTTTTTATGTTTTGATTGTTTGTATAGGTTTTTTGGAAGGCGCTATAGCGTTTTTTAACATTAAAACATACAAAAAATACTCTAAATTTTGTTTTGTATTTTGTCATGGTTTTGATTGTTTATATAGGTTTTTTGAAAGGCGCTATAGCGTTTTTTAACATTAAAACATACAAAAAATACGTTAAATTTTTTTTTGTATATTTTCATGTTTACATAATTATTATATGTAAACATGAAAATATACAAAAAAAAATTATTTATTAGTATTTATTATACTCCAAATTTTGTTTTAAATTTTTTCATGTTTTGATTGTTTGTATAGGTTTTTTGGACGGCGCTAGAGCGTTTTTTACCATTGAAACATAAAAAAATAATACTCGAAATTTTCTTTTGTATTTTTTCATGGTTTTGATTTTTTTTATAGGTTTTTTGGAAGGAGCTATAGCGTTTTTTAACATTAAAACATACAAAACATACGTTAAATTTTTTTTTGTATATTTTCATGGTTTTGATTGTTTGTATAGGTTTTTTGGAAGGCGCTAGAGCGTTTTTACCATTAAAACATAAAAATAAATACTCTACATTTTTTTTTTGTATTTTTTCATGGTTTTGATTGTTTGTATAGGTTTTTGGAAAGGCGCTATAGCGTTTTTTAACATTAAAACATACAAAAAATACGGTAAATTTTTTTTTGTATTTGTTCATTTGATTGTTTGTATAGGTTTTTTGTATTTTTTTATGTTTTGATTGTTTATATAGGTTTTTTGGAAGGCGCTATAGCGTTTTTTAACATTAAAACATACAAAAAATGCGTTAAATTTTTTTTTGTATATTTTTATGTTTACATAAAATAAATACTCTAAATTTTGGTTTTGTATTTTGTCATGTTTTGATTGTTTATATAGGTTTTTTGGACGGCGCTAGAGCGTTTTTTAACATTGAAACATAAAAAAAATACTCTAAATTTGTGTTCGTATATTTTCATGTTTACATAAAAATAAATATTCTAAATATTGGTTTTGTATTTTTATACCCTTGCAGAGGGTATTATAATTTTGTCCAAAAGTGTGCAACGCAGTGAAGGAGACATCTCCGACCCTATAAAGTATATATATTCTTGATCAGGATCACCTCCTGAGTTGATATGAGCATGTCCGTCTGTCCGTCTGTCCGTCTGTCCGTCTGTCTGTCTGTCTGTTTCTACGCGAACTAGTCTCTCAGTTTTAAAGCTATCGTCTTGAAACTTTGCACACACCCTTCTTTCCTTTGCACGCAGTATATAAGTCGGAACGACCGGGATCGGCCAACTATATCCTATAGCTGCCATATAACTGATTGATCGGAAATGGTATAACTTTGGTGTTTTTAGAGTTAGAGAGTTCAAATTTGACATGAGTGCTATTTTTGGCAAAATATTACGACATGCCAAATTTCATAAGGATCGGCCGACTATATCCTATAGCTGCCATATAACTGAACGATCGGAAATGACCCAACTTTCGTGTTTTTGAAGATAGAAAGCTGGAACTTGGTACAGATTAAATTTTGATCCATCCTACCAAATTTCATAAGGATCGGCCAACTATATCCGATGTTTTTGTATATTTTCATGGTTTTGATTGTTTGTATAGGTTTTTTGGAAGGCGCTAGAGCGTTTTTACCATTAAAACATAAAAAAAATACTCTACATTTTTTTTTTGTATTTTTTCATGGTTTTGATTGTTTGTATAGGTTTTTGGAAAGGCGCTATAGCGTTTTTTAACATTAAAACATACAAAAAATACGGTAAATTTTTTTTTGTATTTGTTCATTTGATTGTTTGTATAGGTTTTTTGTATTTTTTTATGTTTTGATTGTTTATATAGGTTTTTTGGAAGGCGCTATAGCGCTTTTTAACATTAAAACATACAAAAAATACGTAAAATTTTTTTTTGTATATTTTTATGTTTACATAAAATAAATACTCTAAATTTTGTTTTGTATTTTTTCATGTTTTGATTGTTTGTATAGGTTTTTTGGACGGCGCTAGAGCGTTTTTTAACATTGAAACATACAAAAAGTACTCTAAATTTGTGTTCGTATATTTTCATGTTTACATAAAAATAAATATTCTAAATATTGGTTTTGTATTTTTTTATGTTTTGATTGTTTGTATAGGTTTTTTGGAAGGCGCTATAGCGTTTTTTAACATTAAAACATACAAAAAATACGTTAAATTTTTTTTTGTATATTTTCATGTTTACATAAAATAAATACTCCAAATTTTGTTTTAAATTTTTTCATGTTTTGATTGTTTGTATAGGTTTTTTTGGACGGCGCTAGAGCGTTTTTTACCATTGAAACATAAAAAAATAATACTCTAAATTTTCTTTTGTATTTTTTCATGTTTTGATTGTTTGTATAGGTTTTTTGGACGGCGCTAGAGCGTTTTTACCATTAAAACATAAAAAAAATACTCTAAATTTTGTTTTGTATTTTGTCATGGTTTTGATTGTTTATATAGGTTTTTTGAAAGGCGCTATAGCGTTTTTTAACATTAAAACATACAAAAAATACGTTAAATTTTTTTTTGTATATTTTCATGTTTACATAAAATAAATACTCCAAATTTTGTTTTAAATTTTTTCATGTTTTGATTGTTTGTATAGGTTTTTTGGACGGCGCTAGAGCGTTTTTTACCATTGAAACATAAAAAAATAATACTCTAAATTTTCTTTTGTATTTTTTCATGGTTTTGATTTTTTTATAGGTTTTTTGGAAGGAGCTATAGCGTTTTTTAACATTAAAACATACAAAACATACGTTAAATTTTTTTTTGTATATTTTCATGGTTTTGATTGTTTGTATAGGTTTTTTGGAAGGCGCTAGAGCGTTTTTACCATTAAAACATAAAAAAAATACTCTACATTTTTTTTTTGTATTTTTTCATGGTTTTGATTGTTTGTATAGGTTTTTGGAAAGGCGCTATAGCGTTTTTTAACATTAAAACATACAAAAAATACGGTAAATTTTTTTTTGTATTTGTTCATTTGATTGTTTGTATAGGTTTTTTGTATTTTTTTATGTTTTGATTGTTTGTATAGGTTTTTTGGACGGCGCTAGAGCGTTTTTTACCATTGAAACATAAAAAAAATACTCTAAATTTTGTTTTGTATTTTGTCATGGTTTTGATTGTTTATATAGGTTTTTTGAAAGGCGCTATAGCGTTTTTTAACATTAAAACATACAAAAAATACGTTAAATTTTTTTTTGTATATTTTCATGTTTACATAAAATAAATACTCCAAATTTTGTTTTAAATTTTTTCATGTTTTGATTGTTTGTATAGGTTTTTTGGACGGCGCTAGAGCGTTTTTTACCATTGAAACATAAAAAAAATACTCTAAATTTTGTTTTGTATTTTGTCATGGTTTTGATTGTTTATATAGGTTTTTTGAAAGGCGCTATAGCGTTTTTTAACATTAAAACATACAAAAAATACGTTAAATTTTTTTTTGTATATTTTCATGTTTACATAAAATAAATACTCCAAATTTTGTTTTAAATTTTTTCATGTTTTGATTGTTTGTATAGGTTTTTTGGACGGCGCTAGAGCGTTTTTTACCATTGAAACATAAAAAAAATACTCTAAATTTTGTTTTGTATTTTGTCATGGTTTTGATTGTTTATATAGGTTTTTTGAAAGGCGCTATAGCGTTTTTTAACATTAAAACATACAAAAAATACGTTAAATTTTTTTTTGTATATTTTCATGTTTACATAAAATAAATACTCCAAATTTTGTTTTAAATTTTTTCATGTTTTGATTGTTTGTATAGGTTTTTTGGAAGGCGCTATAGCGTTTTTTAACATTAAAACATACAAAAAATACGTTAAATTTTTTTTTGTATATTTTTATGTTTACATAAAATAAATACTCTAAATTTTGTTTTGTATTTTTTCATGTTTTGATTGTTTGTATAGGTTTTTTGGACGGCGCTAGAGCGTTTTTTAACATTGAAACATACAAAAAGTACTCTAAATTTGTGTTCGTATATTTTCATGTTTACATAAAAATAAATATTCTAAATATTGGTTTTGTATTTTTTTATGTTTTGATTGTTTGTATAGGTTTTTTGGAAGGCGCTATAGCGTTTTTTAACATTAAAACATACAAAAAATACTCTAAATTTTGTTTTGTATTTTGTCATGGTTTTGATTGTTTATATAGGTTTTTTGAAAGGCGCTATAGCGTTTTTTAACATTAAAACATACAAAAAATACGTTAAATTTTTTTTTGTATATTTTCATGTTTACATAATTATTATATGTAAACATGAAAATATACAAAAAAAAATTATTTATTAGTATTTATTATACTCCAAATTTTGTTTTAAATTTTTTCATGTTTTGATTGTTTGTATAGGTTTTTTGGACGGCGCTAGAGCGTTTTTTACCATTGAAACATAAAAAAATAATACTCGAAATTTTCTTTTGTATTTTTTCATGGTTTTGATTTTTTTTATAGGTTTTTTGGAAGGAGCTATAGCGTTTTTTAACATTAAAACATACAAAACATACGTTAAATTTTTTTTTGTATATTTTCATGGTTTTGATTGTTTGTATAGGTTTTTTGGAAGGCGCTAGAGCGTTTTTACCATTAAAACATAAAAATAAATACTCTACATTTTTTTTTTGTATTTTTTCATGGTTTTGATTGTTTGTATAGGTTTTTGGAAAGGCGCTATAGCGTTTTTTAACATTAAAACATACAAAAAATACGGTAAATTTTTTTTTGTATTTGTTCATTTGATTGTTTGTATAGGTTTTTTGTATTTTTTTATGTTTTGATTGTTTATATAGGTTTTTTGGAAGGCGCTATAGCGTTTTTTAACATTAAAACATACAAAAAATACGTTAAATTTTTTTTTGTATATTTTTATGTTTACATAAAATAAATACTCTAAATTTTGTTTTGTATTTTTTCATGTTTTGATTGTTTGTATAGGTTTTTTGGACGGCGCTAGAGCGTTTTTTAACATTGAAACATACAAAAAGTACTCTAAATTTGTGTTCGTATATTTTCATGTTTACATAAAAATAAATATTCTAAATATTGGTTTTGTATTTTTATACCCTTGCAGAGGGTATTATAATTTTGTCCAAAAGTGTGCAACGCAGTGAAGGAGACATCTCCGACCCTATAAAGTATATATATTCTTGATCAGGATCACCTCCTGAGTTGATATGAGCATGTCCGTCTGTCCGTCTGTCCGTCTGTCCGTCTGTCTGTCTGTCTGTTTCTACGCGAACTAGTCTCTCAGTTTTAAAGCTATCGTCTTGAAACTTTGCACACACCCTTCTTTCCTTTGCACGCAGTATATAAGTCGGAACGACCGGGATCGGCCAACTATATCCTATAGCTGCCATATAACTGATTGATCGGAAATGGTATAACTTTGGTGTTTTTAGAGTTAGAGAGTTCAAATTTGACATGAGTGCTATTTTTGGCAAAATATTACGACATGCCAAATTTCATAAGGATCGGCCGACTATATCCTATAGCTGCCATATAACTGAACGATCGGAAATGACCCAACTTTCGTGTTTTTGAAGATAGAAAGCTGGAACTTGGTACAGATTAAATTTTGATCCATCCTACCAAATTTCATAAGGATCGGCCAACTATATCCGATGTTTGCGATATATATCCGGTTTTAGCTGCAAGGGTATATAAACTTCGGCTCCGCCCGAAGTTAGCTTTCCTTTCTTGTTTTATGTTTTGATTGTTTGTATAGGTTTTTTGGAAGGCGCTATAGCGTTTTTTAACATTAAAACATACAAAAAATACGTTAAATTTTTTTTTGTATATTTTTATGTTTACATAAAGTAAATACTCTAAATTTTGTTTTGTATTTTTTCATGTTTTGATTGTTTGTATAGGTTTTTTGGACGGCGCTAGAGCGTTTTTTACCATTGAAACATAAAAAAAATACTCTAAATTTTGTTTTGTATTTTGTCATGGTTTTGATTGTTTATATAGGTTTTTTGAAAGGCGCTATAGCGTTTTTTAACATTAAAACATACAAAAAATACGTTAAATTTTTTTTTGTATTTGTTCATTTGATTGTTTGTATAGGTTTTTTGTATTTTTTTATGTTTTGATTGTTTATATAGGTTTTTTGGAAGGCGCTATAGCGTTTTTTAACATTAAAACATACAAAAAATACGTTAAATTTTTTTTTGTATATTTTTATGTTTACATAAAATAAATACTCTAAATTTTGTTTTGTATTTTTTCATGTTTTGATTGTTTGTATAGGTTTTTTGGACGGCTCTAGAGCGTTTTTTAACATTGAAACATACAAAAAGTACTCTAAATTTGTGTTCGTATATTTTCATGTTTACATAAAAATAAATATTCTAAATATTGGTTTTGTATTTTTTTATGTTTTGATTGTTTGTATAGGTTTTTTGGAAGGCGCTATAGCGTTTTTTAACATTAAAACATACAAAAAATACGTTAAATTTTTTTTTGTATATTTTTATGTTTACATAAAGTAAATACTCTAAATTTTGTTTTGTATTTTTTCATGTTTTGATTGTTTGTATAGGTTTTTTGGACGGCGCTAGAGCGTTTTTTACCATTGAAACATAAAAAAAATACTCTAAATTTTGTTTTGTATTTTGTCATGGTTTTGATTGTTTATATAGGTTTTTTGAAAGGCGCTATAGCGTTTTTTAACATTAAAACATACAAAAAATACGTTAAATTTTTTTTTGTATATTTTCATGTTTACATAAAATAAATACTCCAAATTTTGTTTTAAATTTTTTCATGTTTTGATTGTTTGTATAGGTTTTTTGGACGGCGCTAGAGCGTTTTTTACCATTGAAACATAAAAAAATAATACTCTAAATTTTCTTTTGTATTTTTTCATGGTTTTGATTTTTTTATAGGTTTTTTGGAAGGAGCTATAGCGTTTTTTAACATTAAAACATACAAAACATACGTTAAATTTTTTTTTTGTATATTTTCATGGTTTTGATTGTTTGTATAGGTTTTTTGGATGGCGCTATAGCGTTTTTTAACATTAAAACATACAAAAAATACGTTAAATTTTTTTTTGTATTTGTTCATTTGATTGTTTGTATAGGTTTTTTGTATTTTCTCATGTTTTGATTGTTTATATAGGTTTTTTGGAAGCCGCTAGAGCGTTTTTTAACATTGAAACATAAAAAAAATACTTTTAATTTTTTTTTTGTATTTTTTCATGTTTTGATTGTTTATATAGGTTTTTGGAAAGGCGCTATAGCGTTTTTTAACATTAAAACATACAAAAAATACGGTAAATTTTTTTTTGTATTTGTTCATTTGATTGTTTGTATAGGTTTTTTGTATTTTTTTATGTTTTGATTGTTTATATAGGTTTTTTGGATGGCGCTATAGCGTTTTTTAACATTAAAACATACAAAAAATACGTTAAATTTTTTTTTGTATATTTTTATGTTTACATAAAATAAATACTCTAAATTTTGTTTTGTATTTTTTCATGTTTTGATTGTTTGTATAGGTTTTTTGGACGGCGCTAGAGCGTTTTTTAACATTGAAACATACAAAAAGTACTCTAAATTTGTGTTCGTATATTTTCATGTTTACATAAAAATAAATATTCTAAATTTTGGTTTTGTATTTTTTTATGTTTTGATTGTTTGTATAGGTTTTTTGGACGGCGCTAGAGCGTTTTTTAACATTGAAACATACAAAAAGTACTCTAAATTTTGTTTTGTATTTTGTCATGTTTTGATTGTTTGTACAGGTTTTTTGGACGGCGCTAGAGCGTTTTTTTAACATTGAAACATAAAAAAAATACTCTAAATTTGTGTTCGTATATTTTCATGTTTACATAAAATATATACTCTAAATTTTGGTTTTGTATTTTTTTATGTTTTGATTGTTTGTATAGGTTTTTTGGACGGCGCTAGAGCGTTTTTTAACATTGAAACATAAAAAAAATACTCTAAATTTGTGTTTGTATATTTTCATGTTTACATAAAATAAATACTCTAAATTTTGGTTTTGTATTTTTTTATGTTTTGATTGTTTGTATAGGTTTTTTGGACGGCGCTAGAGCGTTTTTTAACATTGAAACATAAAAAAAATACTCTAAATTTGTGTTCGTATATTTTCATGTTTACATAAAATAAATACTCTAAATTTTGGTTTTGTATTTTTTTATGTTTTGATTGTTTGTATAGGTTTTTTGGACGGCGCTAGAGCGTTTTTTAACATTGAAACATAAAAAAAATACTCTAAATTTGTGTTTGTATATTTTCATGTTTACATAAAATAAATACTCTAAATTTTGGTTTTGTATTTTTTTATGTTTTGATTGTTTGTATAGGTTTTTTGGACGGCGCTAGAGCGTTTTTTAACATTGAAACATAAAAAAAATACTCTAAATTTTGTTTTGTATTTTTTCATGGTTTTGATTGATATAGGTTTTTTGGAAGGCGCTATAGCGTTTTTTAACATTAAAACATAAAAAAAATACTCTAAATTTGTGTTTGTATATTTTCATGTTTACATAAAATAAATACTCTAAATTTTGCTTTGTATTTTTTCATGTTTTGATTGTATAGGTTTTTTGGACGGCGCTAGAGCGTTTTTTACCATTGAAACAAAAAAAATACTCTAAATTTGTGTTTGTATATTTTCATGTTTACATAAAATATATACTCTAAATTTTGGTTTTGTATTTTTTTATGTTTTGATTGTTTGTATAGGTTTTTTGGACGGCGCTAGAGCGTTTTTTAACATTGAAACATAAAAAACAATACTCTAAATTTGTGTTTGTATATTTTCATGTTTACATATTTGTATGATTGTTTTGATTGTATTTGATTGTTTGTATAGGTTTTTTGGACGGCGCCAGAGCCTTTTTTAACATTGAAACATAAAAAACAATACTCTAAATTTGTGTTTGTATATTTTCATGTTTACATAAAAAAAAATTCTCTAAATTTTGTTTTGTATTTTGTCATGTTTTGATTGTTTGTACAGGTTTTTTGGACGGCGCTAGAGCGTTTTTTAACATTGAAAAATTAAAAAAAATACTCTAAATTTGTGTTTGTATATTTTCATGTTTACATAAAATAAATACTCTAAATTTTGTTTTGTATTTTTTCATGGTTTTGATTATTTATATAGGTTTTTTGGAAGGCGCTATAGCGTTTTTATACCCTTGCAGAGGGTATTATAATTTTGGTCAAAGGTGTGCAACGCAGTGAAGGAGACATCTCCGACCCTATAAAGTATATATATTCTTGATCAGGATCACCTCCTGAGTTGATATGAGCATGTCCGTCTGTCCGTCTGTCCGTCTGTCTGTCCGTCTGTCTGTCCGTCTGTCTGTTTCTACGCGAACTAGTCTCTCAGTTTTAAAGCTATCGACTTGAAACTTTGCACACACCCTTCTTTCCTTTGCACGCAGTATATAAGTCGGAACGGCCCGGATCGGCCGACTATATCCTATAGCTGCCATATAACTGATTGATCGGAAATGGTATAACTTTGGTGTTTTTAGAGTTAGAGAGTTCAAATTTGACATGAGAGCTATATTTGGCAAAATAATACGACATGCCGAATTTCATAAGGATCGGCCGACTATATCCTATAGCTGCCATATAACTGAACGATCGGAAATGACCCAACTTTCGTGTTTTTGAAGATAGAAAGCTGGAACTTAGTACAGATTTAATTCTTGGTCAGTTGATCCAACCTACCAAATTTCATTAGGATCGGCCGACTATATCCCATAGCTGCCATATAACTGAACGATCGGAAATGGTATTTGGTAGAAATATCAACTTTCGTATTTTTGAAGATAGAAGTTTGGGACTTTTTTTAGATTTTGTATTGTAATAAATTGGATTATATATTCCTATTCCCATAAGGATCGGCCAACTATATCCGATGTTTGCGATAAATATCCGGTTTTAACTGCAAGGGTATATAAACTTCGGCTCCGCCCGAAGTTAGCTTTCCTTTCTTGTTTAACATTAAAACATACAAAAAATACGTAAAATTTTTTTTTTGTATATTTTCGTGTTTACATAAAATAAATACTCTAAATTTTGGTTTTGTATTTTTTTATGTTTTGATTGTTTGTATAGGTTTTTTGGACGGCGCTAGAGCGTTTTTTAACATTGAAACATAAAAAAAATACGTTAAATTTTTTTTTGTATATTTTCATGTTTACATAAAATAAATACTCTAAATTTTGTTTTGTATTTTTTCCTGTTTTGAATATTTGTATAGGTTTTTTGGAAGGCGCTAAAGCGTTTTTTAACATTAAAACATACAAAAATTACGTTAAATTTTTTTTTGTATATTTTCATGTTTACATAAAATAAATACTCTAAATTTTGTTTTTGTATTTTTTCCTGTTTTGATTGTTTGTATAGGTTTTTTGAAAGGCGCTATAGCATTTTTTAACATTAAAACATATAAAAAATACGTTTAATTTGTGTTTGTATATTCTCATGTTTACACAAAAACAAGAAAGAAAAGCTAACTTCGGGCGGAGCCGAAGTTTATATACCCTTGCAGTTAAAACCGGATATATATCGCAAACATCGGATATAGTTGGCCGATCCTTATGGGAATAGGAATATATAATCCAATTTTTTACAATACAAAATCTAAAAAAAGTCCCAAACTTCTATCTTCAAAAATACGAAAGTTGATATATCTACCAAAAACCATTTCCGATCGTTCAGTTATATGGCAGCTATAAGATCGTTATGAAATTTGGTAGATCGGATTAACTGACCAAGAATATAATCTGTACCAAGTTCCAGCTTTCTATCTTTAAAAACACGAAAGTTGGGTCATTTCCGATCGTTCAGTTATATGACAGCTCTAAGATATAGTCGGCCGATCCTTACGAAATTTGGCATGTCGTATTATTTTGCCAAAGATAGCGCTCGTGTAAAATTTGAACTCTCTAACTCTAAAAACACCGAAGTTATACCATTTCCGATCAATCAGTTATATGGCAGCTATAGGATATAGTCGGCCGATCCGGGCCGTTCCGACTTATATACTGCGTGCAAAGGAAAGAAGGGTGTGTGCAAAGTTTCAAGTCGATAGCTTTAAAACTGAGAGACCAGTTTGCGTAGAAACAGACAGACAGACGGACAGACGGACAGACGGAGAAAGAAAAGCTAACTTCGGGCGGAGCCGAAGTTTATATACCCTTGCAGTTAAAACCGGATATATATCGCAAACATCGGATATAGTTGGCCGATCCTTATGGGAATAGGAATATATAATCCAATTTTTTACAATACAAAATCTAAAAAAAGTCCCAAACTTCTATCTTCAAAAATACGAAAGTTGATATTTCTACCAAAAACCATTTCCGATCGTTCAGTTATATGGCAGCTATAAGATATAGTCGGCCGATCGTTATGAAATTTGGTAGATCGGATTAACTGACCAAGAATATAATCTGTACCAAGTTCCAGCTTTCTATCTTTAAAAACACGAAAGTTGGGTCATTTCCGATCGTTCAGTTATATGACAGCTCTAAGATATAGTCGGCCGATCCTTACGAAATTTGGCATGTCGTATTATTTTGCCAAAAATAGCGCTCGTGTAAAATTTGAACTCTCTAACTCTAAAAACACCGAAGTTATACCATTTCCGATCAATCAGTTATATGGCAGCTATAGGATATAGTCGGCCGATCCGGGCCGTTCCGACTTATATACTGCGTGCAAAGGAAAGAAGGGTGTGTGCAAAGTTTCAAGTCGATAGCTTTAAAACTGAGAGACTAGTTCGCGTAGAAACAGACAGACAGACGGACAGACGGACATGCTCATATCAACTCAGGAGGTGATCCTGATCAAGAATATATATACTTTATAGGGTCGGAGATGTCTCCTTCACTGCGTTGCACACTTTTGACCAAAATTATAATACCCTCTGCAAGGGTATAAAAAAGTATGGGTTTATAGGTTTTTTGGAAGGCGCTATAGCGTTTTTTAACATTAAAACATACAAAAAATACGTTAAATTTTTTTTTGTATATTTTCATGTTTACATAAAATAAATACTCTAAATTTTGTTTTGTATTTTTTCCTGTTTTGATTATTTGTATAGGTTTTTTGGAAGGCGCTAAAGCGTTTTTTAACATTAAAACATACAAAAATTACGTTAAATTTTTTTTTGTATATTTTCATGTTTACATAAAATAAATACTCTAAATTTTGTTTTGTATTTTTTCCTGTTTTGATTGTTTGTATAGGTTTTTTGGAAGGCGCTATAGCGTTTTTTAACATTAAAACATATAAAAAATACGTTAAATTTGTGTTTGTATATTTTCATGTTTACATAAAAAAAAATTTTCTAAATATTTTTTTGTATTTTTTTATGTTTTGATTGTTTATATAGGTTTTTTGGAAGGCGCTATAGCGTTTTTTAACATTAAAACATACAAAAAATACGTAAAATTTTTTTTGTATAGTTTCGTGTTTACATAAAATAAATACTCCAAATTTTGTTTTAAATTTTTTCATGTTTTGATTGTTTGTATAGGTTTTTTGGACGGCGCTAGAGCGTTTTTTACCATTGAAACATAAAAAAATAATACTCTAAATTTTCTTTTGTATTTTTTCATGGTTTTGATTTTTTTATAGGTTTTTTGGAAGGAGCTATAGCGTTTTTTAACATTAAAACATACAAAACATACGTTAAATTTTTTTTTGTATATTTTCATGGTTTTGACTGTTTGTATAGGTTTTTTGGAAGGCGCTAGAGCGTTTTTACCATTAAAACATAAAAAAAATACTCTACATTTTTTTTTTTGTATTTTTTCATGGTTTTGATTGTTTGTATAGGTTTTTGGAAAGGCGCTATAGCGTTTTTTAACATTAAAACATACAAAAAATACGGTAAATTTTTTTTTGTATATGTTCATTTGATTGTTTGTATAGGTTTTTTGTATTTTTTTATGTTTTGATTGTTTATATAGGTTTTTTGGAAGGCGCTATAGCGTTTTTTAACATTAAAACATACAAAAAATACGTTAAATTTTTTTTTGTATATTTTTATGTTTACATAAAATAAATACTCTAAATTTTGTTTTGTATTTTTTCATGTTTTGATTGTTTGTATAGGTTTTTTGGACGGCGCTAGAGCGTTTTTTACCATTGAAACATAAAAAAAATACTCTAAATTGTGTTTTGTATTTTTTCATGGTTTTGATTGTTTATATAGGTTTTTTAGAGGGCGCTATAGCGTTTCTTAACATTAAAACATACAAAAAATACGTTAAATTTTTTTTTGTATATTTTCATGTTTACATAAAATAAATACTTTAAATTTTGGTTTTGTATTTTTTTATGTTTTGATTGTTTGTATAGGTTTTTTGGACGGCGCTAGAGCGTTTTTTAACATTGAAACATAAAAAAAATACTCTAAATTTGTGTTCGTATATTTTCATGTTTACATAAAATAAATACTCTTAATTTTGCTTTGTATTTTGTCATGTTTTGATTGTTTGTATAGGTTTTTTAGACGGCGCTAGAGCGTTTTTTAACATTGAAACAAAAAAAAATACGCTAAATTTGTGTTTGTATATTTTCATGTTTACATAAAAAAAATTCTCTAAATTTTGTTTTGTATTTTGTCATGTTTTGATTGTTTGTACAGGTTTTTTGAACGGCGCTAGAGCGTTTTTTTAACATTGAAACATAAAAAACAATACTCTAAATTTGTGTTTGTATATTTTCATGTTTACATAAAATAAATACTCTAAATTTTGGTTTTGTATTTTTTTATGTTTTGATTGTTTGTATAGGTTTTTTGGACGGCGCTAGAGCGTTTTTTAACATTGAAACATACAAAAAGTACTCTAAATTTGTGTTCGTATATTTTCATGTTTACATAAAAATAAATATTCTAAATTTTGCTTTGTATTTTGTCATGTTTTGATTGTTTGTATAGGTTTTTTGGACGGCGCTAGAGCGTTTTTTAACATTGAAACATAAAAAAAATACGTTAAATTTTTTTTTGTATATTTTCATGTTTACATAAAATAAATACTCTAAATTTTGTTTTGTATTTTTTCCTGTTTTGATTGTTTGTATAGGTTTTTTGGAAGGCGCTATAGCGTTTTTTAACATTAAAACATATAAAAAATACGTTAAATTTGTGTTTGTATATTCTCATGTTCACATAAAAAAAAGTATGGGTTTATAGGTTTTTTGGAAGGCGCTATAGCGTTTTTTAACATTAAAACATACAAAAAATACGTTAAATTTTTTTTTGTATATTTTCATGTTTACATAAAATAAATACTCTAAATTTTGTTTTGTATTTTTTCCTGTTTTGATTATTTGTATAGGTTTTTTGGAAGGCGCTAAAGCGTTTTTTAACATTAAAACATACAAAAATTACGTTAAATTTTTTTTTGTATATTTTCATGTTCACATAAAATAAATACTCTAAATTTTGTTTTGTATTTTTTCCTGTTTTGATTGTTTGTATAGGTTTTTTGGAAGGCGCTATAGCGTTTTTTAACATTAAAACATATAAAAAATATATATAAAAAAATTTTCGAAATATTTTTTTGTATTTTTTTATGTTTTGATTGTTTGTATAGGTTTTTTGGAAGGCGCTATAGCGTTTTTTAACATTAAAACATACAAAAAATACGTTAAATTTTTTTTTGTATATTTTCATGTTTACATAAAATAAATACTCTAAATTTTGTTTTGTATTTTTTCATGTTTTGATTGTTTGTATAGGTTTTTTTGACGGCGCTAGAGCGTTTTTTACCATTGAAACATAAAAAAAATACTCTAAATTGTGTTTTGTATTTTTTCATGGTTTTGATTGTTTGTATAGGTTTTTTGGACGGCGCTAGAGCGTTTTTTAACAGTGAAACATAAAAAACAATACTCTAAATTTGTGTTTGTATATTTTCATGTTTACATAACAAAATATTCTCTAAATTTTGTTTTGTATTTTGTCATGTTTTGATTGTTTGTACAGGTTTTTTGGACGGCGCTAGAGCGTTTTTTAACATTGAAACATAAAAAAAATACGTTAAATTTTTTTTTGTATATTTTCATGTTTACATAAAATAAATACTCTAAATTTTGTTTTGTATTTTTTCCTGTTTTGATTGTTTGTATAGGTTTTTTGGAAGGCGCTATAGCGTTTTTTAACATTAAAACATATAAAAAATACGTTAAATTTGTGTTTGTATATTCTCATGTTCACATAAAAAAAAGTATGGGTTTATAGGTTTTTTGGAAGGCGCTATAGCGTTTTTTAACATTAAAACATACAAAAAATACGTTAAATTTTTTTTGTATATTTTCATGTTTACATAAAATAAATACTCTAAATTTTGTTTTGTATTTTTTCCTGTTTTGATTGTTTGTATAGGTTTTTTGGAAGGCGCTATAGCGTTTTTTAACATTAAAACATATAAAAAATACGTTAAATTTGTGTTTGTATATTCTCATGTTTACATAAAAAAAAGTATGGGTTTATAGGTTTTTTGGAAGGCGCTATAGCGTTTTTTAACATTAAAACATACAAAAAATACGTTAAATTTTTTTTTGTATATTTTCATGTTTACATAAAATAAATACTCTAAATTTTGTTTTGTATTTTTTCCTGTTTTTTTTAGGTTTTTTGGAAGGCGCTATAGCGTTTTTTAACATTAAAACATACAAAAAATACGTTAAATTTTTTTTTGTATATTTTCATGTTTACATAAAATAAATACTCTAAATTGTGTTTTGTATTTTTTCATGGTTTTGATTGTTTGTATAGGTTTTTTGGACGGCGCTAGAGCGTTTTTTAACAGTGAAACATAAAAAACAATACTCTAAATTTGTGTTTGTATATTTTCATGTTTACATAACAAAATATTCTCTAAATTTTGTTTTGTATTTTGTCATGTTTTGATTGTTTGTACAGGTTTTTTGGACAACGCTAGAGCGTTTTTTAACATTGAAAAATTAAAAAAAATACTCTAAATTTGTGTTTGTATATTTTCATGTTTACATAACAAAATATTCTCTAAATTTTGTTTTGTATTTTGTCATGTTTTGATTGTTTGTACAGGTTTTTTGGACAACGCTAGAGCGTTTTTTAACATTGAAAAATTAAAAAAAATACTCTAAATTTGTGTTTGTATATTTTCATGTTTACATAAAATAAATACTCTTAATTTTTTTTTGTATATTTTCATGGTTTTGATTGTTTGTATAGGTTTTTTGGACGGCGCTAGAGCGTTTTTTAACATTGAAACATAAAAAAAATACTCTAAATTTGTGTTCGTATATTTTCATGTTTACATAAAAATAAATATTCTAAATTTTGCTTTGTATTTTGTCATGTTTTGATTGTTTGTATAGGTTTTTTGGACGGCGCTAGAGCCTTTTTTAACATTGAAACATAAAAAACAATACTCTAAATTTGTGTTTGTATATTTTCATGTTTACATAACAAAATATTCTCTAAATTTTGTTTTGTATTTTGTCATGTTTTGATTGTTTGTACAGGTTTTTTGGACAACGCTAGAGCGTTTTTTAACATTGAAAAATTAAAAAAAATACTCTAAATTTGTGTTTGTATATTCTCATGTTTACATAAAAAAAAAGTATGGGTGTGTTCGTATATTTTCATGTTTACATAAAATAAATACTCTTAATTTTGCTTTGTATTTTGTCATGTTTTGATTGTTTGTACAGGTTTTTTGAACGGCGCTAGAGCGTTTTTTTTAACATTGAAACATAAAAAACAATACTCTAAATTTGTGTTTGTATATTTTCATGTTTACATAAAATAAATACTCTAACTTTTGGTTTTGTATTTTTTTATGTTTTGATTGTTTGTATAGGTTTTTTGGACGGCGCTAGAGCGTTTTTTAACATTGAAACATACAAAAAGTACTCTAAATTTGTGTTCGTATATTTTCATGTTTACATAAAAATAAATTCTCTAAATTTTGTTTTGTATTTTGTCATGTTTTGATTGTTTGTATAGGTTTTTTGGACGGCGCTAGAGCGTTTTTTAACATTGAAACATAAAAAACAATACTCTAAATTTGTGTTTGTATATTTTCATGTTTACATAAAAATAAATTCTCTAAATTTTGTTTTGTATTTTTTTATGTTTTGATTGTTTGTATAGGTTTTTTGGACGGCGCTAGAGCGTTTTTTAACATTGAAACATAAAAAAAATACTCTAAATTTGTGTTTGTATATTTTCATGTTTACATAAAAATAAATTCTCTAAATTTTGTTTTGTATTTTGTCATGTTTTGATTGTTTGTATAGGTTTTTTGGACGGCGCTAGAGCGTTTTTTAACATTGAAACATAAAAAAATACTCTAAATTTGTGTTTGTATATTTTCATGTTTACATAAAAAAAAAGTATGGGTTTATAGGTTTTTTGGAAGGCGCTATAGCGTTTTTTAACATTAAAACATACAAAAAATACGTTAAATTTTTTTTTGTATATTTTCGTGTTTACATAAAATAAATACTCTAAATTTTGCTTTGTATTTTGTCATGTTTTGATTGTTTGTATAGGTTTTTTTGGACGGCGCTAGAGCGTTTTTTAACATTGAAACATAAAAAAAATACTCTAAATTTGTGTTTGTATATGTTCATGTTTACATAAAATAAATACTCTAAATTTTGCTTTGTATTTTGTCATGTTTTGATTGTTTGTATAGGTTTTTTGGACGGCGCTAGAGCGTTTTTTAACATTGAAACATAAAAAAAATACTCTAAATTTGTGTTTGTATATTTTCATGTTTACATAAA
>NW_027222946.1:0-196509 GCF_030179905.1 Drosophila bipectinata | reverse complement strand
CACGCCTTGGCAGGAATACGGCTTTGCACTCCCACCTCGACTCTGGGATCGGCCGGGCACTCCAGGTTTCGGCAGGGAGATCGGGCAGGCATATAATTTATTGGCGGGTTATCAGCTGGCAGGGGAATCGGCTAGACACTCCACGCGTCGGCAGGGGAATCGGCTGGCCACACCATGCCTCGGTTTGGGAAACGGCCAAGCACTCCAGTTCTTGGCAGGGAGATTGGCCAGGAACCTTACGTATTGGCGGGCTATCAGCTTGCAGAGGATCGGCCAGGCGCTCCATGCGTCGGCAGGGGAATCGGCTAGCCACTCTATGCCTCGGTTTGGGGAACGGCCGGGCACTCCAGGCCTTGGCAGGGTGATCGGCCAGGCACTTCACGTATTGCCGGGTGTTCAATTTGCAGGTGATCGGCCAGGAACTCCACGCGTCTGCAGGGGAATCGGCTGGCCACTCCAGGCCTCGGTAGAGGATCGGCCGGGTACTCCAGGCCTTGGCAAGAAGATCGGCCAGGCACTTCACGTATTGGCGGGTTTTCAGCTGGCAGGGAATCGACTAGACACTCCACGCGTCGGCAGGGGAATCGGCTAGACACTCCACGCGTCGGCAGGGAAATCGGCTGGGCACTCCACGCCTCGGCAGGGAAATCGGACGGTCACTCCAGGTCTTGGCAAGGAGATCGGCCAGGCACTTTACGTATTGGCGGGCTATCAGCTTGCAGAGGATCGGCCAGGCGCTCCACGCGTCGGCAGGGGAATCGGCTAGCCACTCCATGCCTCGGTTTGGGGAACCGCCGGGCACTCCAGGCCTTGGCAAGGTGATCGGCCAGGCACTTCACGTATTGGCGGGTTATCAGCTGGCAGGGGATCGGCCAGGCACTCCACCCGTCGGCAGGGGAATCGGCTAGCCACTCCATGCCTCGGTTTGGGGATCGGCCGGGCACTCCAGGCCTTGGCAGGGTGATGGGCCAGAAACTTCGCGTTTTGGCAGGCTCTCAGCTGGCAGGTGATTGGCCAGACACTCCACGCGTTGGCAGAGGAATTGGCTGGCAACTCCACGCCTTGGTAGGGGAATCGGCCGGGCACTCCAGGCTTTGGCAGGGAGATTGGCCAGGCACTTCACGTATAGGCGGGTTTTCAGCCGGCAGCGCATTGGCCAGACCCTCCACGCGTTGGCAGAGGAATCGGCTGGCCACTCCATGCCCTGGTTTAGGGAACGACCGGGCACTCCAGGCCTTGACAGGGTGATCGGCCAGGCACTTCACGTATTGGCGGGTTATCAGCTGGCAGGGGATCGGCCAGGAACTCCACGCGTCTGCAGGGGAATCGGCTAGCCACTCCATGCCTCGGTTTGGGGATCGGCCGGGCACTCCAGGCCTTGGCAGGGTGATGGGCCAGAAACTTCGCGTTTTGGCAGGCTCTCAGCTGGCAGGTGATTGGCCAGACACTCCACGCGTTGGCAGAGGAATTGGCTGGCAACTCCACGCCTTGGTAGGGGAATCGGCCGGGCACTCCAGGCTTTGGCAGCGAGATTGGCCAGGCACTTCACGTATAGGCGGGTTTTCAGCCGGCAGCGCATTGGCCAGACCCTCAACGCGTTGGCAGAGGAATCGGCTGGCCACTCCATGCCTCGGTTTAGGGAACGACCGGGCACTCCAGGCCTTGACAGGGTGATCGGCCAGGCACTTCACGTATTGGCGGGTTATCAGCTGGCAGGGGATCGGCCAGGAACTCCACGCGTCTGCAGGGGAATCGGCTAGCCACTCCATGCCTCGGTTTGGGGATCGGCCGGGCACTCCAGGCCTTGGCAGGGTGATGGGCCAGAAACTTCGCGTTTTGGCAGGCTCTCAGCTGGCAGGTGATTGGCCAGACACTCCACGCGTTGGCAGAGGAATTGGCTGGCAACTCCACGCCTTGGTAGGGGAATCGGCCGGGCACTCCAGGCTTTGGCAGGGAGATTGGCCAGGCACTTCACGTATAGGCGGGTTTTCAGCCGGCAGCGCATTGGCCAGACCCTCCACGCGTTGGCAGAGGAATCGGCTGGCCACTCCATGCCTCGGTTTAGGGAACGACCGGGCACTCCAGGCCTTGGCAGGGAGAGTGGCGAGGCACTTTACGTATAGGCGGTTTATCAGGTGGCAGGGGATCGGCCAGGAACTCCACGCGTCTGCAGGGGAATCGGCTGGCCACTCCACGACTCGGTTTGGGGAACGGCCGGGCACTCCAGGCCTTGACAGGGTGATCGGCCAGGCACTTCACGTATTGGCGGGTTATCAGCTGGCAGGGGATCGGCCAGGAACTCCACGCGTCTGCAGGGGAATCGGCTAGCCACTCCATGCCTCGGTTTGGGGATCGGCCGGGCACTCCAGGCCTTGGCAGGGTGATGGGCCAGAAACTTCGCGTTTTGGCAGGCTCTCAGCTGGCAGGTGATTGGCCAGACACTCCACGCGTTGGCAGAGGAATTGGCTGGCAACTCCACGCCTTGGTAGGGGAATCGGCCGGGCACTCCAGGCTTTGGCAGCGAGATTGGCCAGGCACTTCACGTATAGGCGGGTTTTCAGCCGGCAGCGCATTGGCCAGACCCTCCACGCGTTGGCAGAAAAATCGGCTGGCCACTCCATGCCTCGGTTTAGGGAACGACCGGGCACTCCAGGCCTTGACAGGGTGATCGGCCAGGCACTTCACGTATTGGCGGGTTATCAGCTGGCAGGGGATCGGCCAGGAACTCCACGCGTCTGCAGGGGAATCGGCTAGCCACTCCATGCCTCGGTTTGGGGATCGGCCGGGCACTCCAGGCCTTGGCAGGGTGATGGGCCAGAAACTTCGCGTTTTGGCAGGCTCTCAGCTGGCAGGTGATTGGCCAGACACTCCACGCGTTGGCAGAGGAATTGGCTGGCAACTCCACGCCTTGGTAGGGGAATCGGCCGGGCACTCCAGGCTTTGGCAGGGAGATTGGCCAGGCACTTCACGTATAGGCGGGTTTTCAGCCGGCAGCGCATTGGCCAGACCCTCCACGCGTTGGCAGAGGAATCGGCTGGCCACTCCATGCCTCGGTTTAGGGAACGACCGGGCACTCCAGGCCTTGGCAGGGAGAGTGGCGAGGCACTTCACGTATAGGCGGTTTATCAGCTGGCAGGGGATCGGCCAGGAACTCCACGCGTCTGCAGGGGAATCGGCTGGCCACTCCACGACTCGGTTTGGGGAACGGCCGGGCACTCCAGGCCTTGACAGGGTGATCGGCCAGGCACTTCACGTATTGGCGGGTTATCAGCTGGCAGGGGATCGGCCAGGAACTCCACGCGTCTGCAGGGGAATCGGCTAGCCACTCCATGCCTCGGTTTGGGGATCTGCCGGGCACTCCAGGCCTTGGCAGGGTGATGGGCCAGAAACTTCGCGTTTTGGCAGGCTCTCAGCTGGCAGGTGATTGGCCAGACACTCCACGCGTTGGAAGAGGAATTGGCTGGCAACTCCACGCCTTGGTAGGGGGATCGGCCGGGCACTCCAGGCCTTGGCAGGGAGATTGGCCAGGCACTTCACGTATAGGCCGGTTTTCAGCCGGCAGCGCATTGGCCAGACCCTCCACGCGTTGGCAGAGGAATCGGCTGGCCACTCCATGCTTCGGTTTAGGGAACGACCGGGCACTCCAGGCCTTAGCAAGGAGATGGGCGAGGCACGTCACGTATAGGCGGGTTTTCAGCTTGCAGGGGATCGGACAGACACTCCACGCGTCGGCAGAGTAATCGGCTGGCCACTCCATGCCTCGGTTTGGGGATCGGCCGGGCACTCCAGGCCTTGGCAGGGTGATGGGCCAGAAACTTCGCGTTTTGGCAGGCTCTCAGCTGGCAGGTGATTGGCCAGACACACCACGCGTTGGCAATGGAATTGGCTGGCAACTCCACGCCTTGGTAGAGGGATCGGCCGGGCACTCCAGGCCTTGGCAGGGAGATCGGCCTGGCACGTCACTTATTGGCGGGTTATCAGCTGGCAGGGGATCGGCCAGGAACTCCACCCGTCGGCAGGGGAATCGGCTAGCCACTCCATGCCTCGGTTTGGGGATCGGCCGGGCACTCCAGGCCTTGGCAGGGTGATGGGCCAGAAACTTCGCGTTTTGGCAGGCTCTCAGCTGGCAGGTGATTGGCCAGACACTCCACGCGTTGGCAGAGGAATTGGCTGGCAACTCCACGCCTTGGAAGGGGAATCGGCCGGGCACTCCAGGGGATCGGCCAGGAACTCCACGCGTCTGCAGGGGAATCGGCTGGCCACTCCACGCCTCGGTTTGGGGAACGGCCGGGCACTCCAGGCCTTGACAGGGTGATCGGCCAGGCACTTCACGTATTGGCGGGTTATCAGCTGGCAGGGGATCGGCCAGGAACTCCACCCGTCGGCAGGGGAATCGGCTAGCCACTCCATGCCTCGGTTTGGGGATCGGCCGGGCACTCCAGGCCTTGGCAGGGTGATGGGCCAGAAACTTCGCGTTTTGGCAGGCTCTCAGCTGGCAGGTGATTGGCCAGACACTCCACGCGTTGGCAGAGGAATTGGCTGGCAACTCCACGCCTTGGTAGGGGAATCGGCCGGGCACTCCAGGCTTTGGCAGCGAGATTGGCCAGGCACTTCACGTATAGGCGGGTTTTCAGCCGGCAGCGCATTGGCCAGACCCTCCACGCGTTGGCAGAGGAATCGGCTGGCCACTCCATGCCTCGGATTAGGGAACGACCGGGCACTCCAGGCCTTAGCAAGGAGATGGGCGAGGCACGTCACGTATAGGCAAGTTTTCAGCTTGCAGGGGATCGGACAGACACTCCACGCGTCGGCAGAGGAATCGGCTGGCCACTCCATGCCTCGGTTTAGGGAACGACCGGGCTTCCAGGCCTTGGCAAGGAGATGGGCGAGGCACTTCACGTATTGACGGGTTTTCAGCTGGCAAGGAATCGGCTAGACACTCCACGCGTCGGCAGGGGAATCGGCTAGACACTCCACGCGTCGGCAGGGAAATCGGCTGGGTACTCCACGCCTCGGCAGGGAAATCGGACGGCCACTCCAGGTCTTGGCAAGGAGATCGGCCAGGCACTTTACGTATTGGCGGGCTATCAGCTTGCAGAGGATCGGCCAGGCGCTCCACGCGTCGGCAGGGTAATCGGTTAGCCACTCCATGCCTCGGTTTGGGGAACCGCCGGGCATTCCAGGCCTTGGCAGAGTGATCGGCCAGGCACTTCACGTATTGGCAGTTTCTCAGCTGGCAGGTTATCGGCCAGGAACTCCACGCGTTTGCAGGGGAATTCGCTGGCCTTTCCACGCCTCGGTAGAGGATCGGCCGGGCATTCCAGGCTTTGGCAAGAACATCGGCCAGGCACTTCACGTATTTTGGCGGGCTTTCAGCTAGCAGGGGATCGGCCAGACACTCCACGAGTCGGCAGAGGAATCGGCTAGCCACTCCATGCCTCTGTTTGGGGATCGGGCTGGAACTTCAGGCCTTGGCAGGGTGATCGGCCAGAAACTTCGCGTATTGGCAGGTTCTCAGCTGGCAGATGATTGGCCAGACACTCCACGCGTTGGAAGAGGAATTGGCTGGCAACTCCACGCCTTGGTAGGGGGATCGGCCGGGCACTCCAGGCCTTGGCTTTGCACTCCCACCTCGACTCTGGAATCGGCCGGGCACTCCAGGTTTCGGCAGGAAGATCGGGCAGGCATATTATTTATTGGCGGGTGTCGGGTCAAGCAGCAAGCAACTAATTTAAACACAACAATTAATAAGTAACTGATGTTTTGCTGGTCGCAAGCCGACTCTCTTTCGGCCGCTCGGCTTTGCTACTTCGGCGCTTATGGTTAGCGAGCATCCGCTCAGCCTATTCTGCAAGGTTGGCGCCACTCTCGTTCGTACTTTTACTGCGCTCGCATCCTAAATTGGATTTCAAATATTGTACATAAATCCTAATTTCATATGCGGCCTGAATAAAGTTTATAACGTTGAAATTAATTAAATTCTGATTTTTTATTTACGGCATCGAAAACTCTCGATGACCAAACATTGGTGACCCCGACGTGATCGTTAATATTTTTATATACACATAAACAAATTACTAAAACAAAAACAAAACAATTTTGTAAACAGTGTTATGTGAAATTATCATTATCAAATTATCATACGTGTCTAATAAGTTTATTTACAATAATAAACAAATTATAATATATTATTATATTATACATACATACAGGCATAAACATAAACGTTAGTTCACAAGCACACATACATATTTACGATCCACAACGCAAGTGCATTCGCCCGCGCATAGACTTCATACAAACATACGATCCACAACGCAAGTGCATTCGCCCGCGCATAGACTTCTAGCTTCATATATATATACATTCCACAATTCCGCTACGGTTCTAAGTCACAGTGGGACAGATCGTGTTCGCCGCGAGCAAATAAAATTTATTTCGGTTGTTCGGAACTCAATATAATAAATCATGAACTCCAGCGGCGCCGTCACAGGAGCACCCACTCCAACCCGGAGTGCAATTTTAAAGTGCAAGGCCCTGGGTATTCTCCAGGACTTACAGAGGATCCAAGGAGCTCTTCAGCCTATTTCCAAGGTGGACGATGCCATGCTACACGTGCGACATGGTCAGATAGCCACCATGTTCAGCGACTTCAAGGCCATCCACGGGGAGCTTGAGGATTTGGACATTTTGCAGATCAGCAGTGACCTTCGATGGACTGTTTCGGAGCTCGTAGCGACGATGCAGGCGGAAATTGAGCACGAGACGACCCTTCGCTCATCTCGAATTGCTGCCCACTCCACCCTTTCCAACGGAATGTCCAGCATGCAGGCTGACCAGGTCTAGGGCAGAGTTTGCACGTGCTGCCTCCTTTGCCGGTCCCTACGTTCAGCGGTGGATACTCGGAATGGGCTGAATTTTACTCGATCTTCTCTACCATCGTCGGCAGCAATCCTCGTATTAGTAAGGTGGAAAAGTTGCAACGGTTGCGATCTTGCCTTCGGGAGTCCGCTTTCGAAGCAGTGCGTTCCTTGGAAGTCTCCGACGAGAACTATGATGTTGCGCTGAATTTATTGGAGAAACGATTTAATAACCGTCGCTTAATATTTCAGGCACACGTGAACGAGATTCTGGGCCTCAGTCTGTTGGAAAGTGGCTCAATAGCAGCGCTTCGAAGTCTTTCGGACAAATTTAATGCCCATATGCGAGCCTTAAAGAATTTGGGTACTTCAGTTCAGATCGCCAGCTGCATCATCGTCCAAGTTCTGCTTCAAAGGTTGGACCCAGCTACCCAGGCCAAGTGGGAGGAGAGTCAAAACTCCTCAGGTTCAGACGCCATCCCTACTTGGGAGTCGATGGCCGAATTTTTGGAGCAGCGGTGTAGGACGCTGGAGGCTATGGACGTGGCCATGGCTGCATACGCCCCGGGCGCTCATGTGGGAAGGCGTCGAGGTGCAAATAATGGTAGATCATCCTTTATTGTTACTAATTCGCTTCCCTCTACCTGTGCTCTATGCGGTGGATGGTCCCATATAATGTCTGCATGCCCCCGATTTCTATCAATGCCCCCTGAGATTCGCCTTGGTGAGGCCAGGCGACTCGGTCTTTGTCGGAAGTGTCTGCAAACGGGCCATCACATGCGTGAGTGCCTCGCTGCTAGTTGTCGCAGTTGTGGAAGGAGGCATCACAGCCTGCTGCATTTCCTGGAGCCGCCGGCATCTAGCGGCCAGCCTTTGGTTGGTCCTCCCACGTCAGCCATAGCCGAGGTCGCCGAGCCTGCAGCCTCTTCGCCGTCCACTGCTAATGCACTAGTTGCTCAAGGTCACAGCGGCGATATATCGTTGCTTGCTACAGCGAACATTTTTGTTCGTAGTCGCGCTGGATCCCTTGTTCCATGCCGAGCTTTGTTGGATTCTGGATCTCAGGTGCACGTGATCACTTCCTGGCTGGCAAGTCAGCTGCAGCTCCGGAGGTACAAATCATTCATGGCGGTGTCTGGTATTGGAGATACCGGCTTTGCGACAGATGGATTCTCTGTTGATGTTCTCCTACGTTCCCACTGTTCCGAGTACTCGGCCCTGGTTAACGCCGTCATCGCCGCCAATATCACGGACCTGCAGCCTAGCTTCAGTTTGGATGTCTCCAGCTGGAATATTCCTGGCAATCTTTCTTTGGCTGATCCTGAATTTTTCCGCCCACAGCGCATCGACCTTCTTATCGGAGCCAGTCTGTTTTATGAGCTGTTGTGTGTTGGGCAAATTAAGCTCTCAGCCGGCCTGCCATTGCTGCAGAAAACTCAACTTGGATGGGTCGTGTGTGGAGGCGGTTCACATGTCCAGAGAAGATCACTCGTTTCCACTGCCCACAAGGATGTTCCGGAGAGCGCAACAATGCTGGATGATCAGCTGGATTCTTTGCTCCGCCGGTTTTTGGGAAATCGAAGACTGCTCCGAGCCTATTGTGAAGCGGACGAAGGAAGAGCTAGATTGCGATGCGCATTTCGTGCAACATGTTGCTCGGCTGGATTCCGGCGCTTACGCGGTGCGGCTTCCGTTAAAATGCGGCTCTAAGCTGCTGGGAGAGTCGTACCCCCAAGCCGTTCGACGATTTCTTTCCCTCGAAAGGAAGCTCTGTCGCCGTCCTCAATTAAAGGAGCAATATGCTGCCTTCATAAAGGAGTATCTGGAGTTGGGTCACATGTCTCCAGTCCCTTCTGATGCGAGCGTCACTGGCCAATACTTTCTTCCACACCATTGTGTTTTAAAGGAGGACAGTTCAACAACCAAGCTCAGGGTTGTCTTTGATGGATCTGCTGTCACAACTTCTGGATATTCATTGAATGACGTGTTGATGTCTGGCCCAGTTATTCAGCCAAAGTTATTGCATATTCTGTTAAGGTTCCGATGCCATCAGGTGGCCATTACTGGAGATATTTGTAAAATGTATCGTTGCGTCAGGGTTTTTCCTGAGGACAGCTATCTTCAGTGTATTCTTTGGCGGGATTCCACCCAGGATGAGTTACAGGTTTTTAAGCTGGACACGGTCACCTACGGAACGAAGCCTGCCTCATTTTTAGCAGTTCGGACAATGCATCAGTTGGCAGATGATGAGCGAATAATGTTTCCAAAGGGGGCCGAAATTCTGCGTCGCGACTTTTATGTGGATGATCTGCTTTCCGGAGGCGACTCTATAGATGAAGCTATTAGCATAATGCAGCAAACATCCGCGATCCTTGCCAAAGGCCTTTTTCGGTTAAGGAAGTGGTGCTCCAATGTTGCTGACGTTCTGGATAATGTGCCTGAAGAAGATCGGGAGTCTTTCCTAAAGTTTGATGATGGTAGCAACTTCACAAAGGCACTGGGTCTTGCTTGGGATCCTGCAACTGACCGCTTGCTATTTTCTTTTGAAGGGATTCAGTCAATCTCAAAGCCCACTAGGCGCATTGTGCTTTCTTCAGTCGCTCGGCTTTATGACCCCTTAGGCCTTGTTGGTCCTGTAATTTCAAAGGCAAAGATTTTTCTTCAGAAGCTGTGCCGTGAGAAGTTGTCCTGGGATGAAAGTCTTCCTCAAGCTCTTCACTGCGACTGGAATATGATTTGTAGCAGCTTTGGTAGTACGCAGCGCGCCGAATTCCCTAGATGGGTGCTGACATCGAAATCCGAGGTGGAGGTCCATGGATTCTGTGATGCCAGCATTGAGGCGTATGGGGCATGCGTTTATGTCGTGTCCAAGGGCGCAGGATCTGCAAGCTATTTACTCTGTTCGAAGTCCCGAGTTGCGCCGTTAAAGACTGTTACGGTGCCTAAGCTGGAGTTATCGGGAGCCGAGTTGTTGGCTCGACTTATGTCGGAAGTAGAGCAGTTGAAGGTCTACGTTGGAAAGTATTTTTGCTGGTGCGATTCTGCTGTGGCTCTATCTTGGATTCGAGAAGAACCCTCTCGGTTTAATGTTTTCGTCGCCAATCGAGTTTCGACCATTCAGAAGCTAACTAGAGAAATGGAGTGGCGGTATGTTCCCACTTCTTTGAACCCAGCAGATATCCTGTCGCGTGGTGCTCTTCTCAATGAATTGGTTGAGAATAAGCTGTGGTCTCATGGTCCTCCGTTTCTCGTTGGATCCCAAGAGACGTGGCCAACCGCGGTCCCATCTGAGAGATCAACCCTGGAGTTACGTGCAAGGGTCCTGCTCATTCAGTCTCCGTACGTGGATATAACAGCGGTTTCTAAGTACGCTAATTCGTTTCCAGCACTGCAGAGGGTATTCGCTTACGTATACAAGTTTTCTCAACGAATTCACCACAACGGTGTTACGGCTAGCGATATAAAATCTGGAACACAGCTGTTATTGCGGCTAGTGCAACGTGTGCATTTTTGGGAGGAAATCAAGGCTCTTCAAAATGGAAAAGACATAGCGGTATCCAGTGCCCTTGCCTCATCCTCTCCCTTCTTGGACAAATTTGGACTGTTGCGCGTAGACGGTCGGCTAAAAAATTCGTCGTTGGATTTTGATAAACAGCAATTATACTTCCAAGAAGCCATCCAGTTACGCGGGCTATAATTGTTGACTTCCATGAGCGAAATTTACATACGGGACCTCGCGCACTGTTGGCAATTATTCGGTCCCAATATTTTCCAATTGGGGGGAGAAAAACCGTGACGAAGGCATTACACAAATGCATCCGATGCTTCCGGACTAAGCCTCGGCTGTTGCAGCACATTATGATCTCCCGGAGGAAAGAGTTAGCGGCTCCCAGGTCTTCGGAGTCACTGGTGTGGATTTTTGTGGACCGTTCTATTATAAGCCGGAAGTGCGTAATAAGGCTCCAGTAAAATGTTACATTAGCATGTTCATTTGTTTTGCTACCAAAGCCGTCCATCTGGAGCTTGTAAGGGATCTGTCCACAATGTCTTTTTTGCAGGCTTTGAAGCGGTTTATATGCACCCGCCGAAGTCCTCAACATATTTGGTCTGACAACGCAACCAACTTTGTTGGAGCCAAAAACGAGCTAAAGGAGCTGCGCCGATTATTTCTAAGCGAAGAGCATCAACGGTCACTGCTGGAGTTTTGCTCTATGGAGTCCATCGAATGGCATTTTATTCCTCCTCGATCTCCGCATTTCGGTGGTCTGTGGGAAGCGGCTGTTAAAACCTGATGTCAAAAAGCTGAACTTCAACCGGTTGGACAGCTGGCAGCACGTGTCTTTCCTGCAGCAGTCTTTCTGGTCCCGATGGAAGGAGGAGTACCTAAGTCTTCTCCAGCAGCGCTCCAAATGGCGCGCCTCCGGTCCTGCCTTGGCCCCAAACGATGTGGTGCAAAAAAAACCTCATCTGGAATTACCAAGCGAGCAGTGACTAAGCTGTGCCTTTTGCCCCTTAAGGATGAAGTTGGAGTAGAAGCCCCAACTGGGGGGAGAATGTCGGGTCAAGCAGCAAGCAACTAATTTAAACACAACAATTAATAAGTAACTGATGTTTTGCTGGTCGCAAGCCGACTCTCTTTCGGCCGCTCGGCTTTGCTACTTCGGCGCTTATGGTTAGCGAGCATCCGCTCAGCCTATTCTGCAAGGTTGGCGCCACTCTCGTTCGTACTTTTACTGCGCTCGCATCCTAAATTGGATTTCAAATATTGTACATAAATCCTAATTTCATATGCGGCCTGAATAAAGTTTATAACGTTGAAATTAATTAAATTCTGATTTTTTATTTACGGCATCGAAAACTCTCGATGACCAAACAGCGGGTTATCAGCTGGCAGGGGAATCGGCTAGACACTCCATGGCTCGGTTTGGGAAACGGCCGACCACTCCAGGCCTTGGCAGGGAGATTGGCCAAGCACTTTACGTATTGGCGGGCTATCAGCTCCACGCGTCGGCAGAAGAATCGGCTGGCCACTCCACGCCTCGGTAGAGGATCGGCCGGGCACTCCAGGCCTTGGCAAGAAGATCGGCCAGGCACTTCACGTATTGGCGGGCTATCAACTGGCAGGGGATCGGCAATGCTCTTCACGCCTCGGCAGGAATACGGCTTTGCACTCCCACCTCGACTCTGGGATCGGCCGGGCACTCCAGGTTTCGGCAGGGAGATCGGGCAGGCATATCATTTATTGGCGGGTTATCATCTGGCAGGGGAATCGGCTAGACACTCCACGCGTCGGCAGGGGAATCGGCTGGCCACACCATGCCTTGGTTTGGGAAACGGCCAAGCACTCCAGGCCTTGGCAGGGAGATTGGCCAGGAACTTTACGTATTGGCGGGCTATCAGCTTGCAGAGGATCGGCCAGGCGCTCCACGCGTCGGCAGGGGAATCGGCTAGCCACTCCATGCCTCGGTTTGGGGAACGGCCGGGCACTCCAGGCCTTGGCAGGGTGATCGGCCAGGCACTTCACGTATTGGCGGGTTTTCAATTTGCAGGTGATCGGCCAGGAACTCCACGCGTCTACAGGGGAATCGGCTGGCCACTCCAGGCCTCGGTAGAGGATCGGCCGGGTACTCCAGGCCTTGGCAAGGAGATCGGCCAGGCACTTCACGTATTGGCGGGTTTTCAGCTGGCAGGGGATTGGCCAGACACTCCACGCGTCGGCAGGGGAATCGGCTGGCCACTCCATGCCTCGGTTTGGGGAACGGCCGGGCACTCCAGGCCTTGACAGGGAGATTGGCCAGGCACTTCACGTATAGGCGGTTTATCAGCTGGCAGGGGATCGGCCAGGAACTCCACGCGTCTGCAGGGGAATCGGCTGGCCAAACCACGCCTCGGTGGAGGATCGGCCGGGCACTCAGTCCTTGGCAAGGAGATCGGCCTGGCACGTCACGTATTGGCGGGCTTTCAGCTGGCAGGGAATCGACTAGACACTCCACGCGTCGGCAGGGGAATCGGCTAGACACTCCACGCGTCGGCAGGGAAATCGGACGGTCACTCCAGGTCTTGGCAAGGAGATCGGCCAGGCACTTTACGTATTGGCGGGCTATCAGCTTGCAGAGGATCGGCCAGGCGCTCCACGCGTCGGCAGGGGAATCGGCTAGCCACTCCATGCCTCGGTTTGGGGAACCGCCGGGCACTCCAGGCCTTGGCAGGGTGATCGGCCAGGCACTTCACGTATTGGCAGTTTCTCAGCTGGCAGGTGATCGGCCAGGAACTCCACGCGTCTGCAGGGGAATCGGCTAGCCACTCCATGCCTCGGTTTGGGGATCGGCCGGGCACTCCAGGCCTTGGCAGGGTGATCGGCCAGAAACTTCGCGTATTGGCAGGCTCTCAGCTGGCAGGTGATTGGCCAGACACTCCACGCGTTGGCAAAGGAATTGGCTGGAAACTCCACGCCTTGGTAGGGGGATCGGCCGGGCACTCCAGGCCTTGGCAGGGAGATTGGCGGGGCACTTCACGTATAGGCGGGTTTTCAGCTAGCAGGGGATCGGCCAGACACTCCACGAGTCGGCAGAGGAATCGGCTGGCCACTCCATGCCTCGGTTTGGGGAACGGCCGGGCACTCCAGGCCTTGACAGGGTGATCGGCCAGGCACTTCACGTATTCTCGGGCTATCAGCTTGCAGGGGATCGGCCAGGAACTCCACCCGTCGGCAGGGGAATCGGCTAGCCACTCCATGCCTCGGTTTGGGGATCGGCCGGGCACTCCAGGCCTTGGCAGGGTGATCGGCCAGAAACTACGCGTATTGGCAGGCTCTGAGCTGGCAGGTGATTGGCCAGACACTCCACGCGTTGGCAAAGGAATTGGCTGGCAACTCCACGCCTTGGTAGGGGGATCGGCCGGGCACTCCAGGCCTTGGCAGGGAGATTGGCAAAGCACTTCACGTATAGGCGGTTTATCAGCTGGCAGGGGATCGGCCAGGAACTCCACGCGTCTGCAGGGGAATCGGCTGGCCACTCCACGCCTCGGTTTGGGGAACGGCCGGGCACTCCAGGCCTTGACAGGGTGATCGGCCAGGCACTTCACGTATTGGCGGGCTATCAGCTGGCAGGGGATCGGCCAGGAACTCCACGCGTCGGCAGGGGAATCGGCTAGCCACTCCATGCCTCGGTTTGGGGATCGGCCGGGCACTCCAGGCCTTGGCAGGGTGATCGGCCAGAAACTACGCGTATTGGCAGGCTCTGAGCTGGCAGGTGATTGGCCAGACACTCCACGCGTTGGCAGAGGAATCGGCTGGTAACTCCACGCCTTGGTAGGGGGATCGGCCGGGCACTCCAGGCCTTGGCAGGGAGATTGGTCAAGCACTTCACGTATAGGCGGTTTATCAGCTGGCAGGGGATCGGCCAGGAACTCCACGCGTCTGCAGGGGAATCGGCTGGCCACTCCACGCCTCGGTTTGGGGAACGGCCAGGCACTCCAGGCCTTGACAGGGTGATCGGCCAGGCACTTCACGTATTGGCGGGTTATCAGCTGGCAGGGGATCGGCCAGGAACTCCACCCGTCGGCAGGGGAATCGGCTAGCCACTCCATGCCTCGGTTTGGGGATCGGCCGGGCACTCCAGGCCTTGGCAGGGTGATGGGCCAGAAACTTCGCGTTTTGGCAGGCTCTCAGCTGGCAGGTGATTGGCCAGACACTCCACGCGTTGGAAGAGGAATTGGCTGGCAACTCCACGCCTTGGTAGGGGGATCGGCCGGGCACTCCAGGCCTTGGCAGGGAGATTGGCGAGGCACTTCACGTATAGGCGGGTTTTCAGCTTGCAGGGGATCGGACAGACACTCCACGCGTCGGCAGAGGAATCGGCTGGCCACTCCATGCCTCGGTTTAGCGAACGACCGGGCTTCCAGGCCTTGGCAAGGAGATGGGCGAGGCACTTCACGTATAGGCGGCTTATCAGCTGGCAGGGGATCGGCCAGGAACTCCACGCGTCTGCAGGGGAATCGGCCGGCCAATCCACGCCTCGGTAGAGGATCGGCCGGGCACTCCAGGCTTTGGCAATTAGTTCGGCCAGAAACTTCACGTATTGACGGGTTTTCAGCTGGCAGGGAATCGGCTAGACACTCCACGCGTCGGCAGGGGAATCGGCTAGACACTCCACGCGTCGGCAGGGAAATCGGCTGGGCACTCCACGCCTCGGCAGGGAAATCGGACGGCCACTCCAGGTCTTGGCAAGGAGATCGGCCAGGCACTTTACGTATTGGCGGGCTATCAGCTTGCAGAGGATCGGCCAGGCGCTCCACGCGTCGGCAGGGTAAGCGGTTAGCCACTCCATGCTTCGGTTTGGGGAACCGCCGGGCATTCCAGGCCTTGGCAGGGTGATCGGCCAGGCTCTTGACGTATTGGCAGTTTCTCAGCTGGCAGGTGATCGGCCAGGAACTCCACGCGTTTGCAGGGGAATTCGCTGGCCTCTCCACGCCTCGGTAGAGGATCGGCCGGGCACTCCAGGCTTTGGCAAGAACATCGGCCAGGCACTTCACGTATTTTGGCGGGTTTTCAGCTAGCAGGGGATCGGCCAGACACTCCACGAGTCGGCAGAGGAATCGGCTAGCCACTCCATGCCTCGGTTTGGGGATCGGCCGGGCACTCCAGGCCTTGGCAGGGTGATCGGCCTGAAACTTCGCGTATTGGCAGGTTCTCAGCTGGCAGATGATTGGCCAGACACTCCACGCGTTGGAAGAGGATTTGGCTGGCAACTCCACGCCTTGGTAGGGGGATCGGCCGGGCACTCCAGGCCTTGGCAGGGAGATTGGCGAGGCACTTCACGTATAGGCGGGTTTTCAGCTGGCAGGGGATCGGACAGACACTCCACGCGTCGGCAGAGGAATCGGCTGGCCACTCCATGCCTCGGTTTAGGGAACGACCGGGCACTCCAGGCCTTGGCAAGTAGACGGGCGAGGCACTTCACGTATAGGCGGTTTATCAGCTGGCAGGGGATCGGCCAGGAAATCCACGCGTCTGCAGGGGAATCGGCTGGCCAATCCACGCCTCGGTAGAGGATCGGCCGGGCACTCCAGGCCTTGGCAAAGAGATCGGCCAGGCACTTCACGTATTGGCGGGTTTTCAGCTGGCACGGAATCGGCTAGACACTCCATGCCTCGGTTTGGGGAACCGCCGGGCACTCCAGGCCTTGGCAGGGTGATCGGCCAGGCACTTCACGTATTCGCAGTTTCTCAGCTGGCAGGTGATCGGCCAGGAACTCCATGCGTCTGCAGGGGAATCGGCTAGCCACTCCATGCCTCGGTTTGGGGATCGGCCGGGCACTCCAGGCCTTGGCAGGGTGATCGGCCAGAAACTTCGCGTATTGGCAGGCTCTCAGCTGGCAGGTGATTGGCCAGACACTCCACGCGTTGGCAGAGGAGTTGGCTGGCAACTCCACGCCTTGGTAGGGGGATCGGCCGGGCACTCCAGGCCTTGGCAGGAAGATTGGCGAGGCACTTCACGTATAGGCGGGTTTTCAGCTTGCAGGGGATCGGACAGACACTCCACGCGTCTGCAGAGGAATCGGCTGTTCACTCCATGCCTCGGTTTAGGGAACGAACAGGCACTCCAGGCCTTGGCAAGTAGATGGGCGAGGCACTTCACGTATTGGCGGTTTATCAGCTGGCAGGGGAATCGGCCAGGCGCTCCACGCGTCGGCAGGGTAATCGGCTGGCCAATCCACGCCTCGGTAGAGGATCGGCCGGGCACTCCAGGCCTTGGCAAGGAGATCGGCCAGGCACTTCACGTATTGGCGGGTTTTCAGCTATCAGGGAATCGGCTAGACACTCCATGCCTCGGTTTGGGGAACCGCCGGGCACTCCAGGCCTTGGCAGGGTGATCGGCCAGGCACTTCACGTATTCGCAGTTTCTCAGCTGGCAGGTGATCGGCCAGGAACTCCATGCGTCTGCAGGGGAATCGGCTAGCCACTCCATGCCTCGGTTTGGGGATCGGCCGGGCACTCCAGGCCTTGGCAGGGTGATCGGACAGAAACTTCGCGTATTGGCAGGCTTTCAGCTGGCAGGTGATTGGCCAGACACTCCACGCGTTGGCAGAGGAATTGGCTGGCAACTCCACGCCTTGGTAGGGGGATCGGCCGGGCACTCCAGGCCTTGGCAGGGAGATTGGCGAGGCACTTCACGTATAGGCGGGTTTTCAGCTTGCAGGGGATCGGACAGACACTCCACGCGTCGGCAGAGGAATCGGCTGGCCACTCCATGCCTCGGTTTAGGGAACGTCCGGGCACTCCAGGCCTTGGCAAGTAGATGGGCGAGGCACTTCACGTATAGGCGGTTTATCAGCTGGTAGGGGAATCGGCCAGGCGCTCCACGCGTCGGCAGGGTAATCGGCTAGCCACTCCATGCCTCGGTTTGGGGAACCGCCAGGCACTCCAGGCCTTGGCAGGGTGATCGGCCAGGCACTTTACGTATTGGCAGTTTCTCAGCTGGCAGGTGATCGGCCAGGAACTCCATGCGTCTGCAGGGGAATCGGCTAGCCACTCCATGCCTCGGTTTGGGGATCGGCCGGGCACTCCAGGCCTTGGCAGGGTGATCGGCCAGAAACTTCGCGTATTGGCAGGCTCTCAGCTTGCAGGGGATCGGACAGACTTCGTGTATTGGCAGTTTCTCAGCTGGCAGGTGATTGGCCAGACACTCCACGCTTTGGAAGAAGAATTGGCTGGCAACTCCACGCCTTGGTAGGGGGATCGGCCGGGTACTCCAGGCCTTGGCAAGTAGATGTGCGAGGCACTTCACGTATAGGCGGTTTATCAGCTGGCAGGGGATCGGCCAGGAACTCCACGCGTCTGCAGGGGAATCGGCTGGCCAATCCACGCCTTGGCAAGGAGATCGGCCAGGCACTTCACGTATTGGCGGGTTTTCAGCTGGCAGGGAATCGGCTAGACACTCCACGCGTCGGCAGGGGAATCGGCTAGACACTCCACGCATCGGCAGGGAAATCGGCTGGGCACTCCACGCCTCGGCAGGGAAATCGGACGGCCACTCCAGGTCTTGGCAAGGAGATCGGCCAGGCACTTCACGTATAGGCGGGTTTTCAGCTTGCAGGGGATCGGACAGACACTCCACGCGTCGGCAGAGGAATCGGCTGGCCACTCCACGCGTCGGCAGGGGAATCGGCTGGGCACTTCACGCCTCGGTAGAGAAACGGTCGGTCACTCCAGGCCTTGGCAGGGAGATTGGCCAGGCACTTCACGTATTGGCGGGTTTTCAGCTGGCAGGGAATCGGCTAGACACTCCAAGCGTCGGCAGGGAAATCGGCTAGACACTCCACGCATCGGCAGGGAAATCGGCTGGGCACTCCACGCCTCGACAGGGAAATCGGACGGCCACTCCAGGTCTTGGCAAGGAGATCGGCCAGGCACTTTACGTATTGGCGGGCTATCAGCTTGCAGAGGATCGGCCAGGCTCTCCACGCGTCGGCAGGGTAATCGGCTAGCCACTCCATGCCTCGGTTTGGGGAACGGCCGGGCACTCCAGGCCTTGGCAGGGAGATCGGCCAAGCACTTCACGTATTGGCGGGTTATCAGCTGGCAGGGGATCGGCCAGGCTCTCCACGCGTCGGCAGGGTAATCGGCTAGCCACTCCATGCCTCGGTTTGGGGAACGGCCGGGCACTCCAGGCCTTGGCAGGGTGATCGGCCAGAAACTTCGCGTATTGGCAGGCTCTCAGCTTGCAGGGGATCGGACAGACTTCGTGTATTGGCAGTTTCTCAGCTGGCAGGTGATTGGCCAGACACTCCACGCGTTGGAAGAAGAATTGGCTGGCAACTCCACGCCTTGGTAGGGGGATCGGCCGGGTACTCCAGGCCTTGGCAAGTAGATGTGCGAGGCACTTCACGTATAGGCGGTTTATCAGCTGGCAGGGGATCGGCCAGGAACTCCACGCGTCTGCAGGGGAATCGGCTGGCCAATCCACGCCTTGGCAAGGAGATCGGCCAGGCACTTCACGTATTGGCGGGTTTTCAGCTGGCAGGGAATCGGCTAGACACTCCACGCGTCGGCAGGGGAATCGGCTAGACACTCCACGCATCGGCAGGGAAATCGGCTGGGCACTCCACGCCTCGGCAGGGAAATCGGACGGCCACTCCAGGTCTTGGCAAGGAGATCGGCCAGGCACTTCACGTATAGGCGGGTTTTCAGCTTGCAGGGGATCGGACAGACACTCCACGCGTCGGCAGAGGAATCGGCTGGCCACTCCACGCGTCGGCAGGGGAATCGGCTGGCCAATCCACGCCTCGGTAGAGGAACGGCCGGGCACTCCAGCCCTTGGCAAGGAGATCGGCCAGGCACTTCACGTATTGGCGGGTTTTCAGCTGGCAGGGAATCGGCTAGACACTCCAAGCGTCGGCAGGGAAATCGGCTAGACACTCCACGCATCGGCAGGGAAATCGGCTGGGCACTCCACGCCTCGACAGGGAAATCGGACGGCCACTCCAGGTCTTGGCAAGGAGATCGGCCAGGCACTTTACGTATTGGCGGGCTATCAGCTTGCAGAGGATCGGCCAGGCTCTCCACGCGTCGGCAGGGTAATCGGCTAGCCACTCCATGCCTCGGTTTGGGGAACGGCCGGGCACTCCAGGCCTTGGCAGGGTGATCGGCCAGAAACTTCGCGTATTGGCAGGCTCTCAGCTTGCAGGGGATCGGACAGACTTCGTGTATTGGCAGTTTCTCAGCTGGCAGGTGATTGGCCAGACACTCCACGCGTTGGAAGAAGAATTGGCTGGCAACTCCACGCCTTGGTAGGGGGATCGGCCGGGTACTCCAGGCCTTGGCAAGTAGATGTGCGAGGCACTTCACGTATTGGCGGATTATCAGCTGGCAGGGGATCGGCCAGGAACTCCACCCGTCGACGGGGGAATCGGCTGGCCAATCCACGCCTCGGTAGAGGAACGGCCGGGCACTCCAGCCCTTGGCAAGGAGATCGGCCAGGCACTTCACGTATTGGCGGGTTTTCAGCTGGCAGGGAATCGGCTAGACACTCCAAGCGTCGGCAGGGAAATCGGCTAGACACTCCACGCATCGGCAGGGAAATCGGCTGGGCACTCCACGCCTCGACAGGGAAATCGGACGGCCACTCCAGGTCTTGGCAAGGAGATCGGCCAGGCACTTTACGTATTGGCGGGCTATCAGCTTGCAGAGGATCGGCCAGGCTCTCCACGCGTCGGCAGGGTAATCGGCTAGCCACTCCATGCCTCGGTTTGGGGAACGGCCGGGCACTCCAGGCCTTGGCAGGGAGATCGGCCAAGCACTTCACGTATTGGCGGGTTATCAGCTGGCAGGGGATCGGCCAGGCACTCCACGCGTCGACAGGGGAATCGGCTGGCCACTCCACGCCTCGGTAGAGGAACGGCCGGGCACTCCAGGCCTTGGCAAGGAGATCGGTCAGGCATTTCACGTGTTGGCGGGTTTTCAGCTGGCAAGGGATTGGGCAGACACTCCACGCGTCGGCAGAGGAATCGGCTGGCCACTCCACGCGTCGGCAGGGGAATCGGCTGGACACTTCACGCCTCGGTAGAGAAACGGTCGGTCACTCCAGGCCTTGGCAGGGAGATTGGCCAGGCACTTCACGTATTGGCGGGTTATCAGCTGGCAGGGGATCGGCCTGGCGCTCCACGCGTCGGCAGGGGAGTCGGCAGGTGTTGGCGGGTTTTCAGCTGGCAGGGGTTTGGCCAGACTTTCCACGCGTCGGCAGAGGAATCGGCTGGCCACTCCACGCGTCGGCAGGGGAATCGGCTGGGCACTTTACGCCTCGGTAAAGGATCGGCCGGGCACTCCAGGTCTTGGCAGGGAGATTGGCCAGGCACTTCACGTATTGGCGGGTTATCAGCTGGCAGGGGATCGTCCAGGAACTCCACGCGTCTGCAGAGGAATCGGCTGGCCACCCCACGCGTCGGCAGGGGAATCGGCTGGGCACTTCACGCCTCGGTAGAGGAACGGCCGGGCACTCCAGTCCTTGGCAGGGAGACTGGCCAGGCACTTCACGTATTGGCGGGTTATTAGCTGGCAGGGGATCGGCCAGGAACTCCACGCGTCTGCAGGGGAATCGTCTGGCCACTCCACGTCTCGGTAGTGGATCGGCCGGGCACTCCAGGCCTTGGCAAGGGGATCGGCCAGGCACTTCACGTATTGGCGGGTTTTCAGCTAGCAGGGGATCGGCCAGACACTCCACGAGTCGGCAGAGGAATCGGCTGGCCACTCCACGCCTCGGTTTGGGGAACGGCCGGGCACTCCAGGCCTTGACAGGGTGATCGGCCAGGCACTTCACGTATTGGCGGGTTTTCAGCTGGCAGGGAATCGGCTAGACACTCCAAGCGTCGGCAGGGAAATCGGCTAGACACTCCACGCATCGGCAGGGAAATCGGCTGAGCACTCCACGCCTCGACAGGGAAATCGGACGGCCACTCCAGGTCTTGGCAAGGAGATCGGCCAGGCACTTTACGTATTGGCGGGCTATCAGCTTGCAGAGGATCGGCCAGGCTCTCCACGCGTCGGCAGGGTAATCGGCTAGCCACTCCATGCCTCGGTTTGGGGAACGGCCGGGCACTCCAGGCCTTGGCAGGGAGATCGGCCAAGCACTTCACGTATTGGCGGGTTATCAGCTGGCAGGGGATCGGCCAGGCACTCCACGCGTCGACAGGGGAATCGGCTGGCCACTCCACGCCTCGGTAGAGGAACGGCCGGGCACTCCAGGCCTTGGCAAGGAGATCGGTCAGGCATTTCACGTGTTGGCGGGTTTTCAGCTGGCAAGGGATTGGGCAGACACTCCACGCCTCGACAGGGAAATCGGACGGCCACTCCAGGTCTTGGCAAGGAGATCGGCCAGGCACTTTACGTATTGGCGGGCTATCAGCTTGCAGAGGATCGGCCAGGCTCTCCACGCGTCGGCAGGGTAATCGGCTAGCCACTCCATGCCTCGGTTTGGGGAACGGCCGGGCACTCCAGGCCTTGGCAGGGAGATCGGCCAAGCACTTCACGTATTGGCGGGTTATCAGCTGGCAGGGGATCGGCCAGGCACTCCACGCGTCGACAGGGGAGTCGGCTGGCCACTCCACGCCTCGGTAGAGGAACGGCCGGGCACTCCAGGCCTTGGCAAGGAGATCGGTCAGGCATTTCACGTGTTGGCGGGTTTTCAGCTGGCAAGGGATTGGGCAGACACTCCACGCGTCGGCAGAGGAATCGGCTGGCCACTCCACGCGTCGGCAGGGGAATCGGATGGGCACTTCACGCCTCGGTAGAGGATCGGCCGGGCACTCCAAGCCTTGGCAGGGAGATTGGCCAGGCACTTCACGTATTGGCGGGTTATCAGCTGGCAGGGGATCGGTCAGGAACACCACGCGTCTGCAGAGGAATCGGCTGGCCACTCCACGCGTTTGCAGGGGAATCGGCTGGGCACTTCACGCCTCGGTAGAGGAACGGCCGGGCACTCCAGTCCTTGGCAGGGAGACTGGCCAGGCACTTCACGTATTGGCGGGTTATTAGCTGGCAGGGGATCGGCCAGGAACTCCACGCGTCTGCAGGGGAATCGTCTGGCCACTCCACGTCTCGGTAGTGGATCGGCCGGGCACTCCAGGCCTTGGCAAGGGGATCGGCCAGGCACTTCACGTATTGGCGGGTTTTCAGCTAGCAGGGGATCGGCCAGACACTCCACGAGTCGGCAGAGGAATCGGCTGGCCACTCCACGCCTCGGTTTGGGGAACGGCCGGGCACTCCAGGCCTTGACAGGGTGATCGGCCAGGCACTTCACGTATTGGCGGGTTTTCAGCTGGCAGGGAATCGGCTAGACACTCCAAGCGTCGGCAGGGAAATCGGCTAGACACTCCACGCATCGGCAGGGAAATCGGCTGAGCACTCCACGCCTCGACAGGGAAATCGGACGGCCACTCCAGGTCTTGGCAAGGAGATCGGCCAGGCACTTTACGTATTGGCGGGCTATCAGCTTGCAGAGGATCGGCCAGGCTCTCCACGCGTCGGCAGGGTAATCGGCTAGCCACTCCATGCCTCGGTTTGGGGAACGGCCGGGCACTCCAGGCCTTGGCAGGGAGATCGGCCAAGCACTTCACGTATTGGCGGGTTATCAGCTGGCAGGGGATCGGCCAGGCACTCCACGCGTCGACAGGGGAATCGGCTGGCCACTCCACGCCTCGGTAGAGGAACGGCCGGGCACTCCAGGCCTTGGCAAGGAGATCGGTCAGGCACTTCACGTATTGGCGGGTTTTCAGCTGGCAGGGAATCGGCTAGACACTCCAAGCGTCGGCAGGGAAATCGGCTAGACACTCCACGCATCGGCAGGGAAATCGGCTGGGCACTCCACGCCTCGACAGGGAAATCGGACGGCCACTCCAGGTCTTGGCAAGTAGATGTGCGAGGCACTTCACGTATTGGCGGATTATCAGCTGGCAGGGGATCGGCCAGGAACTCCACCCGTCGACGGGGGAATCGGCTGGCCAATCCACGCCTCGGTAGAGGAACGGCCGGGCACTCCAGCCCTTGGCAAGGAGATCGGCCAGGCACTTCACGTATTGGCGGGTTTTCAGCTGGCAGGGAATCGGCTAGACACTCCAAGCGTCGGCAGGGAAATCGGCTAGACACTCCACGCATCGGCAGGGAAATCGGCTGGGCACTCCACGCCTCGACAGGGAAATCGGACGGCCACTCCAGGTCTTGGCAAGGAGATCGGCCAGGCACTTTACGTATTGGCGGGCTATCAGCTTGCAGAGGATCGGCCAGGCTCTCCACGCGTCGGCAGGGTAATCGGCTAGCCACTCCATGCCTCGGTTTGGGGAACGGCCGGGCACTCCAGGCCTTGGCAGGGAGATCGGCCAAGCACTTCACGTATTGGCGGGTTATCAGCTGGCAGGGGATCGGCCAGGCACTCCACGCGTCGACAGGGGAATCGGCTGGCCACTCCACGCCTCGGTAGAGGAACGGCCGGGCACTCCAGGCCTTGGCAAGGAGATCGGTCAGGCATTTCACGTGTTGGCGGGTTTTCAGCTGGCAAGGGATTGGGCAGACACTCCACGCGTCGGCAGAGGAATCGGCTGGCCACTCCACGCGTCGGCAGGGGAATCGGCTGGACACTTCACGCCTCGGTAGAGAAACGGTCGGTCACTCCAGGCCTTGGCAGGGAGATTGGCCAGGCACTTCACGTATTGGCGGGTTATCAGCTGGCAGGGGATCGGCCTGGCGCTCCACGCGTCGGCAGGGGAGTCGGCAGGTGTTGGCGGGTTTTCAGCTGGCAGGGGTTTGGCCAGACTTTCCACGCGTCGGCAGAGGAATCGGCTGGCCACTCCACGCGTCGGCAGGGGAATCGGCTGGGCACTTTACGCCTCGGTAAAGGATCGGCCGGGCACTCCAGGTCTTGGCAGGGAGATTGGCCAGGCACTTCACGTATTGGCGGGTTATCAGCTGGCAGGGGATCGTCCAGGAACTCCACGCGTCTGCAGAGGAATCGGCTGGCCACCCCACGCGTCGGCAGGGAAATCGGTTGGGCTCTCCAGCCCTTGGCAGGAAGATCGGCCAGGCACTTCACGAGTTGGCGGGTTTTCAGTTGGCAGGGTATTTGCCAGACACTCCACGTGTCGGCCGAGGAATCGGCTGGCCACTCCACGCGTCGGCAGGGGAATCGGCTGGGCACTTCACGCCTCGGTAGAGGATCGGCCGGGCACTCCAAGCCTTGGCAGGGAGATTGGCCAGGCACTTCACGTATTGGCGGGTTATCAGCTGGCAGGGGATCGGTCAGGAACACCACGCGTCTGCAGAGGAATCGGCTGGCCACTCCACGCGTTTGCAGGGGAATCGGCTGGGCACTTCACGCCTCGGTACAGGAACGGCCGGGCACTCCAGTCCTTGGCAGGGAGACTGGCCAGGCACTTCCCGTATTGGCGGGTTATTAGCTGGCAGGGGATCGGCCAGGAACTCCACGCGTCTGCAGGGGAATCGTCTGGCCACTCCACGTCTCGGTAGTGGATCGGCCGGGCACTCCAGGCCTTGGCAAGGGGATCGGCCAGGCACTTCACGTATTGGCGGGTTTTCAGCTAGCAGGGGATCGGCCAGACACTCCACGAGTCGGCAGAGGAATCGGCTGGCCACTCCACGCCTCGGTTTGGGGAACGGCCGGGCACTCCAGGCCTTGACAGGGTGATCGGCCAGGCACTTCACGTATTGGCGGGTTTTCAGCTGGCACGGAATCGGCTAGACACTCCATGCCTCGGTTTGGGGAACCGCCGGGCACTCCAGGCCTTGGCAGGGTGATCGACCAGGCACTTCACGTATAGGCGGGTTTTCAGCTTGCAGGGGATCGGCCAGGAACTCCACGCGTCTGCAGGGGAATCGGCTAGCCACTCCATGCCTCGGTTTGGGGATCGGCCGGGCACTCCAGGCCTTGGCAGGGTGATCGGCCAGAAACTACGCGTATTGGCAGGCTCTGAGCTGGCAGGTGATTGGCCAGACACTCCACGCGTTGGCAAAGGAATTGGCTGGCAACTCCACGCCTTGGTAGGGGGATCGGCCGGGCACTCCAGGCCTTGGCAGGGAGATTGGCCAAGCACTTCACGTATAGGCGGTTTATCAGCTGGCAGGGGATCGGCCAGGAACTCCACGCGTCTGCAGAGGAATCGGCTGGCCACCCCACGCGTCGGCAGGGAAATCGGTTGGGCACTCCAGGCCTTGGCAAGGAGATCGGTCAGGCATTTCACGTGTTGGCGCGTTTTCAGCTGGCAAGGGATTGGGCAGACACTCCACGCGTCGGCAGAGGAATCGGCTGGCCACTCCACGCGTCGGCAGGGGAATCGGCTGGACACTTCACGCCTCGGTAGAGAAACGGTCGGTCACTCCAGGCCTTGGCAGGGAGATTGGCCAGGCACTTCACGTATTGGCGGGTTATCAGCTGGCAGGGGATCGGCCTGGCGCTCCACGCGTCGGCAGGGGAGTCGGCAGGTGTTGGCGGGTTTTCAGCTGGCAGGGGTTTGGCCAGACTTTCCACGCGTCGGCAGAGGAATCGGCTGGCCACTCCACGCGTCGGCAGGGGAATCGGCTGGGCACTTTACGCCTCGGTAAAGGATCGGCCGGGCACTCCAGGTCTTGGCAGGGAGATTGGCCAGGCACTTCACGTATTGGCGGGTTATCAGCTGGCAGGGGATCGCCCAGGAACTCCACGCGTCTGCAGAGGAATCGGCTGGCCACCCCACGCGTCGGCAGGGAAATCGGTTGGGCTCTCCAGCCCTTGGCAAGGAGATCGGCCAGGCACTTCACGAGTTGGCGGGTTTTCAGTTGGCAGGGTATTTGCCAGACACTCCACGTGTCGGCCGAGGAATCGGCTGGCCACTCCACGCGTCGGCAGGGGAATCGGCTGGGCACTTCACGCCTCGGTAGAGGATCGGCCGGGCACTCCAAGCCTTGGCAGGGAGATTGGCCAGGCACTTCACGTATTGGCGGGTTATCAGCTGGCAGGGGATCGGTCAGGAACACTACGCGTCTGCAGAGGAATCGGCTGGCCACTCCACGCGTTTGCAGGGGAATCGGCTGGGCACTTCACGCCTCGGTACAGGAACGGCCGGGCACTCCAGTCCTTGGCAGGGAGACTGGCCAGGCACTTCACGTATTGGCGGGTTATTAGCTGGCAGGGGATCGGCCAGGAACTCCACGCGTCTGCAGGGGAATCGTCTGGCCACTCCACGTCTCGGTAGTGGATCGGCCGGGCACTCCAGGCCTTGGCAAGGGGATCGGCCAGGCACTTCACGTATTGGCGGGTTTTCAGCTAGCAGGGGATCGGCCAGACACTCCACGAGTCGGCAGAGGAATCGGCTGGCCACTCCACGCCTCGGTTTGGGGAACGGCCGGGCACTCCAGGCCTTGACAGGGTGATCGGCCAGGCACTTCACGTATTGGCGGGTTTTCAGCTGGCACGGAATCGGCTAGACACTCCATGCCTCGGTTTGGGGAACCGCCGGGCACTCCAGGCCTTGGCAGGGTGATCGGCCAGGCACTTCACGTATAGGCGGGTTTTCAGCTTGCAGGGGATCGGCCAGGAACTCCACGCGTCTGCAGGGGAATCGGCTAACCACTCCATGCCTCGGTTTGGGGATCGGCCGGGCACTCCAGGCCTTGGCAGGGTGATCGGCCTGAAACTACGCGTATTGGCAGGCTCTGAGCTGGCAGGTGATTGGCCAGACACTCCACGCGTTGGCAAAGGAATTGGCTGGCAACTCCACGCCTTGGTAGGGGGATCGGCCGGGCACTCCAGGCCTTGGCAGGGAGATTGGCCAAGCACTTCACGTATAGGCGGTTTATCAGCTGGCAGGGGATCGGCCAGGAACTCCACGCGTCTGCAAGGGAATCGGCTGGCCACTCCACGCCTCGGTTTGGGGAACGGCCGGGCACTCCAGGCCTTGACAGGGTGATCGGCCAGGCACTTCACGTATTGGCGGGTTATCAGCTGGCAGGGGATCGGCCAGGAACTCCACCCGTCGGCAGGGGAATCGGCTAGCCACTCCATGCCTCGGTTTGGGGATCGGCCGGGCACTCCAGGCCTTGGCAGGGTGATGGGCCAGAAACTTCGCGTTTTGGCAGGCTCTCAGCTGGCAGGTGATTGGCCAGACACTCCACGCGTTGGAAGAGGAATTGGCTGGCAACTCCACGCCTTGGTAAGGGGATCGGCCGGGCACTCCAGGCCTTGGCAGGGAGATTGGCGAGGCACTTCACGTATAGGCGGGTTTTCAGCTTGCAGGGGATCGGACAGACACTCCACGCGTCGGCAGAGGAATCGGCTGGCCACTCCATGCCTCGGTTTAGCGAACGACCGGGCTGCCAGGCCTTGGCAAGGAGATGGGCGAGGCACTTCACGTATAGGCGGCTTATCAGCTGGCAGGGGATCGGCCAGGAACTCCACGCGTCTGCAGGGGAATCGGCCGGCCAATCCACGCCTCGGTAGAGGATCGGCCGGGCACTCCAGGCTTTGGCAATTAGATCGGCCAGAAACTTCACGTATTGACGGGTTTTCAGCTGGCAGGGAATCGGCTAGACACTCCACGCGTCGGCAGGGGAATCGGCTAGACACTCCACGCGTCGGCAGGGAAATCGGCTGGGCACTCCACGCCTCGGCAGGGAAATCGGACGGCCACTCCAGGTCTTGGCAAGGAGATCGGCCAGGCACTTTACGTATTGGCGGGCTATCAGCTTGCAGAGGATCGGCCAGGCGCTCCACGCGTCGGCAGGGTAAGCGGTTAGTTACTCCATGCTTCGGTTTGGGGAACCGCCGGGCATTCCAGGCCTTGGCAGGGTGATCGGCCAGGCACTTGACGTATTGGCAGTTTCTCAGCTGGCAGGTGATCGGCCAGGAACTCCACGCGTTTGCAGGGGAATTCGCTGGCCTCTCCACGCCTCGGTAGAGGATCGGCCGGGCACTCCAGGCTTTGGCAAGAACATCGGCCAGGCACTTCACGTATTTTGGCGGGTTTTCAGCTAGCAGGGGATCGGCCAGACACTCCACGAGTCGGCAGAGGAATCGGCTAGCCACTCCATGCCTCGGTTTGGGGATCGGCCGGGCACTCCAGGCCTTGGCAGGGAGATTGGCGAGGCACTTCACGTATAGGCGGGTTTTCAGCTTGCAGGGGATCGGACAGACACTCCACGCGTCGGCAGAGGAATCGGCTGTCCACTCCATGCCTCGGTTTAGGGAACGACCGGGCACTCCAGGCCTTGGCAAGTAGACGGGCGAGGCACTTCACGTATAGGCGGCTTATCAGCTGGCAGGGGATCGGCCAGGAAATCCACGCGTCTGCAGGGGAATCGGCTGGCCAATCCACGCCTCGGTAGAGGATCGGCCGGGCACTCCAGGCCTTGGAAAGGAGATCGGCCAGGCACTTCACGTATTGACGGGTTTTCAGCTGACAGGGAATAGGCTAGACACTCCATGCCTCGGTTTGGGGAACCGCCGGGCACTCCAGGCCTTGGCAGGGTTATCGGCCAGGCACTTCACGTATTGACAGTTTCTCAGCTGGCAGGTGATCGGCCAGGAACTCCACGCGTCTGCAGGGGAATCGGCTAGCCACTCCATGCCTCGGTTTGGGGATCGGCCGGGCACTCCAGGCCTTGGCAGGGTGATCGGCCAGAAACTTCGCGTATTGGCAGGCTCTCAGCTGGCAGGTGATTGGCCAGACACTCCACGCGTTGGCAGAGGAATTGGCTGGCAACTCCACGCCTTGGTAGGGGGATCGGCCGGGCACTCCAGGCCTTGGCAGGGAGATTGGCGAGGCACTTCACGTATAGGCGGGTTTTAAGCTTGCAGGGGATCGGACAGACACTCCACGCGTCGGCAGAGGAATCGGCTGTTCACTCCATGCCTCGGTTTAGGGAACGAACAGGCACTCCAGGCCTTGGCAAGTAGATGGGCGAGGCACTTCACGTATTGGCGGTTTATCAGCTGGCAGGGGAATCGGCCAGGCGCTCCACGCGTCGGCAGGGTAATCGGCTAGCCACTCCATTCCTCGGTTTGGGGAACCGCCGGGCACTCCAGGCCTTGGCAGGGTGATCGGCCAGGCAGTTCACGTATTGGCAGTTTCTCAGCTGGCAGGTGATCGGCCAGGAACTCCATGCGTCTGCAGGGGAATCGGCTAGCCACTCCATGCCTCGGTTTGGGGATCGGCCGGGCACTCCAGGCCTTGGCAGGGTGATCGGCCAGAAACTTTGCGTATTGGCAGGCTCTCAGCTGGCAGGTGATTGGCCGGACACTCCACGCGTTGGCAGAGGAATTGGCTGGCAACTCCACGCCTTGGTAGGGGGATCGGCCGGGCACTCCAGGCCTTGGCAGGGAGATTGGCGAGGCACTTCACGTATTGGCGGGTTTTCAGCTGGTAGGGAATCGGCTAGACACTCCATGACTCGGTTTGGGGAACCGCCGGGCACTCCAGGCCTTGGCAGGGTGATCGGCCAGGCACTTCACGTATTCGCAGTTTCTCAGCTGGCAGGTGATCGGCCAGGAACTCCATGCGTCGGCAGGGTAATCGGCTGGCCAATCCACGCCTCGGTAGAGGATCGGCCGGGCACTCCAGGCCTTGGCAAGGAGATCGGCCAGGCACTTCACGTATTGACGGGTTTTCAGCTGGCAGGGAATCGGCTAGACACTCCATGCCCCGGTTTGGGGAACCGCCGGGCACTCCAGGCCTTAGCAGGGTGATCGGCCAGGCACTTCACGTATTCGCAGTTTCTCAGCTGGCAGGTGATCGGCCAGGAACTCCATGCGTCTGCAGGGGAATCGGCTAGCCACTCCATGCCTCGGTTTGGGGATCGGCCGGGCACTCCAGGCCTTGGCAGGGTGATCGGCCAGAAACTTCGCGTATTGGCAGGCTCTCAGCTGGCAGGTGATTGGCCGGACACTCCACGCGTTGGCAGAGAGTTGGCTGGCAACTCCACGCCTTGGTAGGGGGATCGGCCGGGCACTCCAGGCCTTGGCAGGGAGATTGGCGAGGCACTTCACGTATAGGCGGGTTTTCAGCTTGCAGGGGATCGGACAGACTTTCCACGCGTCGGCAGAGGAATCGGCTGTTCACTCCATGCCTCGGTTTAGGGCACTCCAGGCCTTGGCAAGTTGATGGGCGAGGCACTTCACGTATAGGCGGTTTATCAGCTGGCAGGGGAATCGGCCAGGCGCTCCACGCGTCGGCAGGGTTATCGGCTAGCCACTCCATTCCTCGGTTTGGGGAACCGCCGGGCACTCCAGGCCTTGGCAGGGTTATCGGCCAGGCACTTCACGTATTGACAGTTTCTCAGCTGGCAGGTGATCGGCCAGGAACTCCACGCGTCTGCAGGGGAATCGGCTAGCCACTCCATGCCTCGGTTTAGGGATCGGCCGGGCACTCCAGGCCTTGGCAGGGTGATCGGCCAGAAACTTTGCGTATTGGCAGGCTCTCAGCTGGCAGGTGATTGGCCGGACACTCCACGCGTTGGCAGAGGAATTGGCTGGCAACTCCACGCCTTGGTAGGGGGATCGGCCGGGCACTCCAGGCCTTGGCAGGGAGATTGGCGAGGCACTTCACGTATAGGCGGGTTTTCAGCTTGCAGGGGATCGGACAGACACTCCACGCGTCGGCAGAGGAATCGGCTGGCCACTCCATGCCTCGGTTTAGGGAACGACCGGGCACTCCAGGCCTTGGCAAGTAGACGGGCGAGGCACTTCACGTATAGGCGGTTTATCAGCTGGCAGGGGATCGGCCAGGAACTCCACGCGTCTGCAGGGGAATCGGCTGGCCAATCCACGCCTCGGTAGAGGATCGGCCGGGCACTCCAGGCCTTGGCAAGGAGATCGGCCAGGCACTTCACGTATTGGCGGGTTTTCAGCTGGCAGGGAATCGGCTAGACACTCCATGCCTCGGTTTGGGGAACCGCCGGGCACTCCAGGCCTTGGCAGGGTGATCGGCCAGGCACTTCACGTATTGGCAGTTTCTCAGCTGGCAGGTGATCGGCCAGGAACTCCACGCGTCTGCAGGGGAATCGGCTAGCCACTCCATGCCTCGGTTTGGGGATCGGCCGGGCACTCCAGGCCTTGGCAGGGTGATCGGCCAGAAACTTCGCGTATTGGCAGGCTCTCAGCTGGCAGGTGATTGGCCAGACACTCCACGCGTTGGCAGAGGAAGTGGCTGGCAACTCCACGCCTTGGTAGGGGGATCGGCCGGGCACTCCAGGCCTTGGCAGGGAGATTGGCGAGGCACTTCACGTATAGGCGGGTTTTCAGCTTGCAGGGGATCGGACAGACACTCCACGCGTCGGCAGAGGAATCGGCTGTTCACTCCATGCCTCGGTTTAGGGAACGAACAGGCACTCCAGGCCTTGGCAAGTAGATGGGCGAGGCACTTCACGTATTGGCGGTTTATCAGCTGGCAGGGGAATCGGCCAGGCGCTCCACGCGTCGGCAGGGTAATCGGCTAGCCACTCCATTCCTCGGTTTGGGGAACCGCCGGGCATTCCAGGCCTTGGCAGGGTGATCGGCCAGGCACTTGACGTATTGGCAGTTTCTCAGCTGGCAGGTGATCGGCCAGGAACTCCATGCGTCTGCAGGGGAATCGGCTAGCCACTCCATGCCTCGGTTTGCGGAACCGCCGGGCACTCCAGGCCTTGGCAGGGTGATCGGCCAGAAACTTTGCGTATTGGCAGGCTCTCAGCTGGCAGGTGATTGGCCGGACACTCCACGCGTTGGCAGAGGAATTGGCTGGCAACTCCACGCCTTGGTAGGGGGATCGGCCGGGCACTCCAGGCCTTGGCAGGGAGATTGGCGAGGCACTTCACGTATTGGCGGGTTTTCAGCTGGCAGGGAATCGGCTAGACACTCCATGCCTCGGTTTGGGGAACCGCCGGGCACTCCAGGCCTTGGCAGGGTGATCGGCCAGGCACTTCACGTATTCGCAGTTTCTCAGCTGGCAGGTGATCGGCCAGGAACTCCATGCGTCGGCAGGGTAATCGGCTGGCCAATCCACGCCTCGGTAGAGGATCGGCCGGGCACTCCAGGCCTTGGCAAGGAGATCGGCCAGGCACTTTACGTATTGGCGGGCTATCAGCTTGCAGAGGATCGGCCAGGCGCTCCACGCGTCGGCAGGGTAAGCGGTTAGCCACTCCATGCTTCGGTTTGGGGAACCGCCGGGCATTCCAGGCCTTGGCAGGGTGATCGGCCAGGCACTTGACGTATTGGCAGTTTCTCAGCTGGCAGGTGATCGGCCAGGAACTCCACGCGTTTGCAGGGGAATTCGCTGGCCTCTCCACGCCTCGGTAGAGGATCGGCCGGGCACTCCAGGCTTTGGCAAGAACATCGGCCAGGCACTTCACGTATTTTGGCGGGTTTTCAGCTAGCAGGGGATCGGCCAGACACTCCACGAGTCGGCAGAGGAATCGGCTAGCCACTCCATGCCTCGGTTTGGGGATCGGCCGGGCACTCCAGGCCTTGGCAGGGAGATTGGCGAGGCACTTCACGTATAGGCGGGTTTTCAGCTTGCAGGGGATCGGACAGACACTCCACGCGTCGGCAGAGGAATCGGCTGTCCACTCCATGCCTCGGTTTAGGGAACGACCGGGCACTCCAGGCCTTGGCAAGTAGACGGGCGAGGCACTTCACGTATAGGCGGTTTATCAGCTGGCAGGGGATCGGCCAGGAAATCCACGCGTCTGCAGGGGAATCGGCTGGCCAATCCACGCCTCGGTAGAGGATCGGCCGGGCACTCCAGGCCTTGGCAAGGAGATCGGCCAGGCACTTCACGTATTGGCGGGTTTTCAGCTGGCAGGGAATCGGCTAGACACTCCATGCCTCGGTTTGGGGAACCGCCGGGCATTCCAGGCCTTGGCAGGGTGATCGGCCAGGCACTTCACGTATTCGCAGTTTCTCAGCTGGCAGGTGATCGGCCAGGAACTCCATGCGTCGGCAGGGTAATCTGCTGGCCAATCCACGCCTTGGTAGAGGATCGGCCGGGCACTCCAGGCCTTGGCAAGGAGATCGGCCAGGCACTTCACGTATTGGCGGGTTTTCAGCTGGCAGGGAATCGGCTAGACACTCCATGCCTCGGTTTGGGGAACCGCCGGGCACTCCAGGCCTTGGCAGGGTGATCGGCCAGGCACTTCACGTATTCGCAGTTTCTCAGCTGGCAGGTGATCGGCCAGGAACTCCATGCGTCGGCAGGGTAATCGGCTGGCCAATCCACGCCTCGGTAGAGGATCGGCCGGGCACTCCAGGCCTTGGCAGGGTGATCGGCCAGAAACTTCGCGTATTGGCAGGCTCTCAGCTGGCAGGTGATTGGCCGGACACTCCACGCGTTGGCAGAGAGTTGGCTGGCAACTCCACGCCTTGGTAGGGGGATCGGCCGGGCACTCCAGGCCTTGGCAGGGAGATTGGCGAGGCACTTCACGTATAGGCGGGTTTTCAGCTTGCAGGGGATCGGACAGACTTTCCACGCGTCGGCAGAGGAATCGGCTGTTCACTCCATGCCTCGGTTTAGGGCACTCCAGGCCTTGGCAAGTTGATGGGCGAGGCACTTCACGTATAGGCGGTTTATCAGCTGGCAGGGGAATCGGCCAGGCGCTCCACGCGTCGGCAGGGTTATCGGCTAGCCACTCCATTCCTCGGTTTGGGGAACCGCCGGGCACTCCAGGCCTTGGCAGGGTTATCGGCCAGGCACTTCACGTATTGACAGTTTCTCAGCTGGCAGGTGATCGGCCAGGAACTCCACGCGTCTGCAGGGGAATCGGCTAGCCACTCCATGCCTCGGTTTAGGGATCGGCCGGGCACTCCAGGCCTTGGCAGGGTGATCGGCCAGAAACTTTGCGTATTGGCAGGCTCTCAGCTGGCAGGTGATTGGCCGGACACTCCACGCGTTGGCAGAGGAATTGGCTGGCAACTCCACGCCTTGGTAGGGGATCGGCCGGGCACTCCAGGCCTTGGCAGGGAGATTGGCGAGGCACTTCACGTATTGGCGGGTTTTCAGCTGGTAGGGAATCGGCTAGACACTCCATGCCTCGGTTTGGGGAACCGCCGGGCACTCCAGGCCTTGGCAGGGTGATCGGCCAGGCACTTCACGTATTCGCAGTTTCTCAGCTGGCAGGTGATCGGCCAGGAACTCCATGCGTCGTTAGGGTAATCGGCTGGCCAATCCACGCCTCGGTAGAGGATCGGCCGGGCACTCCAGGCCTTGGCAAGGAGATCGGCCAGGCACTTCACGTATTGGCGGGTTTTCAGCTGGCAGGGAATCGGCTAGACACTCCATGCCTCGGTTTGGGGAACCGCCGGGCACTCCAGGCCTTAGCAGGGTGATCGGCCAGGCACTTCACGTATTCGCAGTTTCTCAGCTGGCAGGTGATCGGCCAGGAACTCCATGCGTCTGCAGGGGAATCGGCTAGCCACTCCATGCCTCGGTTTGGGGATCGGCCGGGCACTCCAGGCCTTGGCAGGGTGATCGGCCAGAAACTTCGCGTATTGGCAGGCTCTCAGCTGGCAGGTGATTGGCCGGACACTCCACGCGTTGGCAGAGAGTTGGCTGGCAACTCCACGCCTTGGTAGGGGGATCGGCCGGGCACTCCAGGCCTTGGCAGGGAGATTGGCGAGGCACTTCACGTATAGGCGGGTTTTCAGCTTGCAGGGGATCGGACAGACTTTCCACGCGTCGGCAGAGGAATCGGCTGTTCACTCCATGCCTCGGTTTAGGGCACTCCAGGCCTTGGCAAGTTGATGGGCGAGGCACTTCACGTATAGGCGGTTTATCAGCTGGCAGGGGAATCGGCCAGGCGCTCCACGCGTCGGCAGGGTTATCGGCTAGCCACTCCATTCCTCGGTTTGGGAACCGCCGGGCACTCCAGGCCTTGGCAGGGTTATCGGCCAGGCACTTCACGTATTGACAGTTTCTCAGCTGGCAGGTGATCGGCCAGGAACTCCACGCGTCTGCAGGGGAATCGGCTAGCCACTCCATGCCTCGGTTTAGGGATCGGCCGGGCACTCCAGGCCTTGGCAGGGTGATCGGCCAGAAACTTTGCGTATTGGCAGGCTCTCAGCTGGCAGGTGATTGGCCGGACACTCCACGCGTTGGCAGAGGAATTGGCTGGCAACTCCACGCCTTGGTAGGGGGATCGGCCGGGCACTCCAGGCCTTGGCAGGGAGATTGGCGAGGCACTTCACGTATAGGCGGGTTTTCAGCTTGCAGGGGATCGGACAGACACTCCACGCGTCGGCAGAGGAATCGGCTGGCCACTCCATGCCTCGGTTTAGGGAACGACCGGGCACTCCAGGCCTTGGCAAGTAGACGGGCGAGGCACTTCACGTATAGGAGGTTTATCAGCTGGCAGGGGATCGGCCAGGAACTCCACGCGTCTGCAGGGGAATCGGCTGGCCAATCCACGCCTCGGTAGAGGATCGGCCGGGCACTCCAGGCCTTGGCAAGGAGATCGGCCAGGCACTTCACGTATTGGCGGGTTTTCAGCTGGCAGGGAATCGGCTAGACACTCCATGCCTCGGTTTGGGGAACCGCCGGGCACTCCAGGCCTTGGCAGGGTGATCGGCCAGGCACTTCACGTATTGGCAGTTTCTCAGCTGGCAGGTGATCGGCCAGGAACTCCACGCGTCTGCAGGGGAATCGGCTAGCCACTCCATGCCTCGGTTTGGGGATCGGCCGGGCACTCCAGGCCTTGGCAGGGTGATCGGCCAGAAACTTCGCGTATTGGCAGGCTCTCAGCTGGCAGGTGATTGGCCAGACACTCCACGCGTTGGCAGAGGAAGTGGCTGGCAACTCCACGCCTTGGTAGGGGGATCGGCCGGGCACTCCAGGCCTTGGCAGGGAGATTGGCGAGGCACTTCACGTATAGGCGGGTTTTCAGCTTGCAGGGGATCGGACAGACACTCCACGCGTCGGCAGAGGAATCGGCTGTTCACTCCATGCCTCGGTTTAGGGAACGAACAGGCACTCCAGGCCTTGGCAAGTAGATGGGTGAGGCACTTCACGTATTGGCGGTTTATCAGCTGGCAGGGGAATCGGCCAGGCGCTCCACGCGTCGGCAGGGTAATCGGCTAGCCACTCCATTCCTCGGTTTGGGGAACCGCCGGGCACTCCAGGCCTTGGCAGGGTGATCGGCCAGGCACTTCACGTATTGGCAGGCTCTCAGCTGGCAGGTGATTGGCCGGACACTCCACGCGTTGGCAGAGAGTTGGCTGGCAACTCCACGCCTTGGTAGGGGGATCGGCCGGGCACTCCAGGCCTTGGCAGGGAGATTGGCGAGGCACTTCACGTATAGGCGGGTTTTCAGCTTGCAGGGGATCGGACAGACACTCCACGCGTCGGCAGAGGAATCGGCTGTTCACTCCATGCCTCGGTTTAGGGAACGAACAGGCACTCCAGGCCTTGGCAAGTAGATGGGCGAGGCACTTCACGTATTGGCGGTTTATCAGCTGGCAGGGGAATCGGCCAGGCGCTCCACGCGTCGGCAGGGTAATCGGCTAGCCACTCCATTCCTCGGTTTGGGGAACCGCCGGGCACTCCAGGCCTTGGCAGGGTGATCGGCCAGGCACTTCACGTATTGGCAGTTTCTCAGCTGGCAGGTGATCGGCCAGGAACTCCATGCGTCTGCAGGGGAATCGGCTAGCCACTCCATGCCTCGGTTTGGGGAACCGCCGGGCACTCCAGGCCTTGGCAGGGTGATCGGCCAGGCACTTTACGTATTGGCAGGCTCTCAGCTGGCAGGTGATCGGCCGGACACTCCACGCGTTGGCAGGGGAACCGGCTGGCAACTCCACGCCTTGGTTGGGGGATCCGCCGGGCACTCCAGGCCGTGGCAGGGAGATGGGCGAGGCACTTCACGTATTGGCGGGTTTTCAGCTGGCAGGGAATCGGCTAGACACTCCATGCCTCGGTTTGGGGAACCGCCGGGCACTCCAGGCCTTGGCAGGGTGATCGGCCAGGCACTTCACGTATTCGCAGTTTCTCAGCTGGCAGGTGATCGGCCAGGAACTCCATGCGTCGGCAGGGTAATCGGCTGGCCAATCCACGCCTCGGTAGAGGATCGGCCGGGCACTCCAGGCCTTGGCAAGGAGATCGGCCAGGCACTTCACGTATTGGCGGGTTTTCAGCTGGCAGGGAATCGGCTAGACACTCCATGCCTCGGTTTGGGGAACCGCCGGGCACTCCAGGCCTTAGCAGGGTGATCGGCCAGGCACTTCACGTATTCGCAGTTTCTCAGCTGGCAGGTGATCGGCCAGGAACTCCATGCGTCTGCAGGGGAATCGGCTAGCCACTCCATGCCTCGGTTTGGGGATCGGCCGGGCACTCCAGGCCTTGGCAGGGTGATCGGCCAGAAACTTCGCGTATTGGCAGGCTCTCAGCTGGCAGGTGATTGGCCGGACACTCCACGCGTTGGCAGAGAGTTGGCTGGCAACTCCACGCCTTGGTAGGGGGATCGGCCGGGCACTCCAGGCCTTGGCAGGGAGATTGGCGAGGCACTTCACGTATAGGCGGGTTTTCAGCTTGCAGGAGATCGGACAGACTTTCCACGCGTCGGCAGAGGAATCGGCTGTTCACTCCATGCCTCGGTTTAGGGAACGAACGGGCACTCCAGGCCTTGGCAAGTTGATGGGCGAGGCACTTCACGTATAGGCGGTTTATCAGCTGGCAGGGGAATCGGCCAGGCGCTCCACGCGTCGGCAGGGTTATCGGCTAGCCACTCCATTCCTCGGTTTGGGGAACCGCCGGGCACTCCAGGCCTTGGCAGGGTGATCGGCCAGGCACTTCACGTATTGACAGTTTCTCAGCTGGCAGGTGATCGGCCAGGAACTCCACGCGTCTGCAGGGGAATCGGCTAGCCACTCCATGCCTCGGTTTAGGGATCGGCCGGGCACTCCAGGCCTTGGCAGGGTGATCGGCCAGAAACTTCGCGTATTGGCAGGCTCTCAGCTGGCAGGTGATTTGCCAGACACTCCACGCGTTGGCAGAGAAATTGGCTGGCAACTCCACGCCTTGGTAGGGGGATCGGCTGGGCACTCCAGGCCTTGGCAGGGAGATTGGCGGGGCACTTCACGTATAGGCGGGTTTTCAGCTTGCAGAGGATCGGACAGACACTCCACGCGTCGGCAGAAGAATCGGCTGGCCACTCCATGCCTCGGTTTAGGGAACGACCGGGCACTCCAGGCCTTGGCAAGTAGATGGGCGAGGCACTTCACGTATAGGCGGTTTATCAGCTGGCAGGGGATCGGCCAGGAGCTCCACGCGTCTGCAGGGGAATCGGCTGGCCAATCCACGCCTCGGTAGAGGATCGGCCGGGCACTCCAGGCCTTGGCAAGGAGATCGGCCAGGCACTTCACGTATTGGCGGGTTTTCAGCTGTCAGGGAATCGGCTAGACACTCCATGCCTCGGTTTGGGGAACCGCCGGGCACTCCAGGCCTTGGCAGGGTGATCGGCCAGGCACTTCACGTATTCGCAGTTTCTCAGCTGGCAGGTGATCGGCCAGGAACTCCATGCGTCTGCAGGGGAATCGGCTAGCCACTCCATGCCTCGGTTTGGGGATCGGCCGGGCACTCCAGGCCTTGGCAGGGTGATCGGACAGAAACTTCGCGTATTGGCAGGCTTTCAGCTGGCAGGTGATTGGCCAGACACTCCACGCGTTGGCAGAGGAATTGGCTGGCAACTCCACGCCTTGGTAGGGGGATCGGCCGGGCACTCCAGGCCTTGGCAGGGAGATTGGCGAGGCACTTCACGTATAGGCGGGTTTTCAGCTTGCAGGGGATCGGACAGACACTCCACGCGTCGGCAGAGGAATCGGCTGGCCACTCCATGCCTCGGTTTAGGGAACGTCCGGGCACTCCAGGCCTTGGCAAGTAGATGGGCGAGGCACTTCACGTATAGGCGGTTTATCAGCTGGCAGGGGAATCGGCCAGGCGCTCCACGCGTCGGCAGGGTAATCGGCTAGCCACTCCATGCCTCGGTTTGGGGAACCGCCAGGCACTCCAGGCCTTGGCAGGGTGATCGGCCAGGCACTTCACGTATTGGCAGTTTCTCAGCTGGCAGGTGATCGGCCAGGAACTCCACGCGTCGGCAGGGGAATCGGCTAGCCACTCCATGCCTCGGTTTGGGGATCGGCCGGGCACTCCAGGCCTTGGCAGGGTGATCGGCCAGAAACTTCGCGTATTGGCATGCTCTCAGCTTGCAGGGGATCGGACAGACTTCTTGTATTGGCAGTTTCTCAGCTGGCAGGTGATTGGCCAGACACTCCACGCGTTGGAAGAGGAATTGGCTGGCAACTCCACGCCTTGGTAGGGGGATCGGCCGGGCACTCCAGGCCTTGGCAAGTAGATGGGCGAGGCACTTCACGTATAGGCGGTTTATCAGCTGGCAGGGGATCGGCCAGGAACTCCACGCGTCTGCAGGGGAATCGGCTGGCCAACCCACGCCTCGGTAGAGGATCGGCCGGGCACTCCAGGCCTTGGCAAGGAGATCGGCCAGGCACTTCACGTATTGGCGGGTTTTTCAGCTGGCAGGGAATCGGCTAGACACTCCACGCGTCGGCAGGGGAATCGGCTAGACGCTCCACGCATCGGCAGGGAAATCGGCTGGGCACTCCACGCCTCGGCAGGGAAATCGGACGGCCACTCCAGGTCTTGGCAAGGAGATCGGCCAGGCACTTCACGTATAGGCGGGTTTTCAGCTTGCAGGGGATCGGACAGACACTCCACGCGTCGGCAGAGGAATCGGCTGGCCACTCCACGCGTCGGCAGGGGAATCGGCTGGGCACTTCACGCCTCGGTAGAGAAACGGTCGGTCACTCCAGGCCTTGGCAGGGAGATTGGCCAGGCACTTCACGTATTGGCGGATTATCAGCTGGCAGGGGATCGGCCAGGAACTCCACCCGTCGACAGGGGAATCGGCTGGCCAATCCACGCCTCGGTAGAGGAACGGCCGGGCACTCCAGGCCTTGGCAAGGAGATCGGCCAGGCACTTCACGTATTGGCGGGTTTTCAGCTGGCAGGGAATCGGCTAGACACTCCAAGCGTCGGCAGGGAAATCGGCTAGACACTCCACGCATCGGCAGGGAAATCGGCTGGGCACTCCACGCCTCGACAGGGAAATCGGACGGCCACTCCAGGTCTTGGCAAGGAGATCGGCCAGGCACTTTACGTATTGGCGGGCTATCAGCTTGCAGAGGATCGGCCAGGCTCTCCACGCGTCGGCAGGGTAATCGGCTAGCCACTCCATCCTCGGTTTGTGGAACGGCCGGGCACTCCAGGCCTTGGAAGGGTGATCGGCCAGGCACTTCACGTATTGGCAGTTTCTCAGCTGGCAGGTGATCGGCCAGGAACTCCACGCGTCTGCAGGGGAATCGGCTAGCCACTCCATGCCTCGGTTTGGGGATCGGCCGGGCACTCCAGGCCTTGGCAGGGTGATCGGCCAGAAACTTCGCGTATTGGCAGGCTCTCAGCTTGCAGGGGATCGGACAGACTTCGTGTATTGGCAGTTTCTCAGCTGGCAGGTGATTGGCTCTGGCCAATCTGACTCCACGCGTTGGAAGAGGAATTGGCTGGCAACTCCACGCCTTGGTAGGGGGATCGGCCGGGCACTCCAGGCCTTGGCAAGTAGATGGGCGAGGCACTTCACGTATAGGCGGCTTATCAGCTGGCAGGGGATCGGCCAGGAACTCCACGCGTCTGCAGGGGAATCGGCTGGCCAACCCACGCCTCGGTAGAGGATCGGCCGGGCACTCCAGGCCTTGGCAAGGAGATCGGCCAGGCACTTCACGTATTGGCGGGTTTTCAGCTGGCAGGGAATCGGCTAGACACTCCACGCGTCGGCAGGGGAATCGGCTAGACACTCCACGCATCGGCAGGGAAATCGGCTGGGCACTCCACGCCTCGGCAGGGAAATCGGACGGCCACTCCAGGTCTTGGCAAGGAGATCGGCCAGGCACTTCACGTATAGGCGGGTTTTCAGCTTGCAGGGGATCGGACAGACACTCCTCGCGTCGGCAGAGGAATCGGCTGGCCACTCCACGCGTCGGCAGGGGAATCGGCTGGACACTTCACGCCTCGGTAGAGAAACGGTCGGTCACTCCAGGCCTTGGCAGGGAGATTGGCCAGGCACTTCACGTATTGGCGGGTTATCAGCTGGAAGGGGATCGGCCTGGCGCTCCACGCGTCGGCAGGGGAATCGGCAGGTGTTGGCGGGTTTTCAGCTGGCAGGGGATCGTCCAGGAACTCCACGCGTCTGCAGAGGAATCGGCTGGCCACCCCACGCGTCGGCAGGGAAATCGGTTGGGCTCTCCAGCCCTTGGCAAGGAGATCGGCCAGGCACTTCACGAGTTGGCGGGTTTTCAGCTGGCAGGGGTTTGGCCAGACTTTCCACGCGTCGGCAGAGGAATCGGCTGGCCACTCCACGCGTCGGCAGGGGAATCGGCTGGGCACTTCACGCCTCGGTAAAGGATCGGCCGGGCACTCCAGGTCTTGGCAGGGAGATTGGCCAGGCACTTCACGTATTGGCGGGTTATCAGCTGGCAGGGGATCGGTCAGGAACACCACGCGTCTGCAGAGGAATCGGCTGGCCACTCCACGCGTTGGCAGGGTAATCGGCTGGGCACTTCACGCCTCGGTAGAGGAACGGCCGGGCACTCCAGTCCTTGCCAGGGAGACTGGCCAGGCACTTCACGTATTGGCGGGTTATCAGCTGGCAGGGGATCGCCCAGGAACTCCACGCGTCTGCAGGGGAATCGGCTGGCCACTCCACGTCTCGGTAGTGGATCGGCCGGGCACTCCAGGCCTTGGCAAGGGGATCGGCCAGGCACTTCACGTATTGGCGGGTTTTCAGCTAGCTGGGGATCGGCCAGACACTCCACGAGTCGGCAGAGGAATCGGCTGGCCACTCCATGCCTCGGTTTAGGGAACGACCGGGCACTCCAGGCCTTGGCAAGTAGACGGGCGAGGCACTTCACGTATAGGCGGTTTATCAGCTGGCAGGGGATCGGCCAGGAACTCCACGCGTCTGCAGGGGAATCGGCTGGCCAATCCACGCCTCGGTAGAGGATCGGCCGGGCACTCCAGGCCTTGGCAAGGAGATCGACCAGGCACTTCACGTATTGGCGGGTTTTCAGCTGGCACGGAATCGGCTAGACACTCCATGCCTCGGTTTGGGGAACCGCCGGGCACTCCAGGCCTTGGCAGGGTGATCGGCCAGGCACTTCACGTATTGGCAGTTTCTCAGCTGGCAGGTGATCGGCCAGGAACTCCACGCGTCTGCAGGGGAATCGGCTAGCCACTCCATGCCTCGGTTTGGGGATCGGCCGGGCACTCCAGGCCTTGGCAGGGTGATCGGCCAGAAACTTCGAGTATTGGCAGGCTCTCAGCTGGCAGGTGATTGGCCAGACACTCCACGCGTTGGCAGAGGAATTGGCTGGCAACTCCACGCCTTGGTAGGGGGATCGGCTGGGCACTCCAGGCCTTGGCAGGGAGATTGGCGAGGCACTTCACGTATAGGCGGGTTTTCAGCTTGCAGGGGATCGGACAGACACTCCACGCGTCTGCAGAGGAATCGGCTGTTCACTCCATGCCTCGGTTAAGGGAACGAACAGGCACTCCAGGCCTTGGCAAGTAGATGGGCGAGGCACTTCACGTATTGGCGGTTTATCAGCTGGCAGGGGAATCGGCCAGGCGCTCCACGCGTCGGCAGGGTAATCGGCTAGCCACTCCATTCCTCGGTTTGGGGAACCGCCGGGCACTCCAGGCCTTGGCAGGGTGATCGGCCAGGCACTTCACGTATTGGCAGTTTCTCAGCTGGCAGGTGATCGGCCAGGAACTCCACGCGTCTGCAGGGGAATCGGCTAGCCACTCCATGCCTCGGATTGGGGATCGGCCGGGCACTCCAAGCCTTGGCAGGGTGATCGGCCAGAAACTTCGCGTATTGGCAGGCTCTCAGCTGGCAGGTGATTGGCCAGACACTCCACGCGTTGGCAGAGGAATTGGCTGGCAACTCCACGCCTTGGTAGGGGGATCGGCCGGGCACTCCAGGCCTTGGCAGGGAGATTGGCGAGGCACTTCACGTATAGGCGGGTTTTCAGCTTGCAGGGGATCGGACAGACACTCCACGCGTCTGCAGAGGAATCGGCTGTTCACTCCATGCCTCGGTTAAGGGAACGAACAGGCACTCCAGGCCTTGGCAAGTAGATGGGCGAGGCACTTCACGTATTGGCGGTTTATCAGCTGGCAGGGGAATCGGCCAGGCGCTCCACGCGTCGGCAGGGTAATCGGCTGGCCAATCCACGCCTCGGTAGAGGATCGGCCGGGCACTCCAGGCCTTGGCAAGGAGATCGGCCAGGCACTTCACGTATTGGCGGGTTTTCAGCTGGCAGGGAATCGGCTAGACACTCCATGCTTCGGTTTGGGGAACCGCCGGGCACTCCAGGCCTTGGCAGGGTGATCGGCCAGGCACTTCACGTATTCGCAGTTTCTCAGCTGGCAGGTGATCGGCCAGGAACTCCATGCGTCGGCAGGGTAATCGGCTGGCCAATCCACGCCTCGGTAGAGGATCGGCCGGGCACTCCAGGCCTTGGCAAGGAGATCGGCCAGGCACTTCACGTATTGGCGGGTTTTCAGCTGGCAGGGAATCGGCTAGACACTCCATGCCTCGGTTTGGGGAACCGCCGGGCACTCCAGGCCTTGGCAGGGTGATCGGCCAGGCACTTCACGTATTCGCAGTTTCTCAGCTGGCAGGTGATCGGCCAGGAACTCCATGCGTCTGCAGGGGAATCGGCTAGCCACTCCATGCCTCGGTTTGGGGATCGGCCGGGCACTCCAGGCCTTGGCAGGGTGATCGGCCAGAAACTTCGCGTATTGGCAGGCTCTCAGCTGGCAGGTGATTGGCCGGACACTCCACGCGTTGGCAGAGAGTTGGCTGGCAACTCCACGCCTTGGTAGGGGGATCGGCCGGGCACTCCAGGCCTTGGCAGGGAGATTGGCGAGGCACTTCACGTATAGGCGGGTTTTCAGCTTGCAGGAGATCGGACAGACTTTCCACGCGTCGGCAGAGGAATCGGCTGTTCACTCCATGCCTCGGTTTAGGGAACGAACGGGCACTCCAGGCCTTGGCAAGTTGATGGGCGAGGCACTTCACGTATAGGCGGTTTATCAGCTGGCAGGGGAATCGGCCAGGCGCTCCACGCGTCGGCAGGGTTATCGGCTAGCCACTCCATTCCTCGGTTTGGGGAACCGCCGGGCACTCCAGGCCTTGGCAGGGTGATCGGCCAGGCACTTCACGTATTGACAGTTTCTCAGCTGGCAGGTGATCGGCCAGGAACTCCACGCGTCTGCAGGGGAATCGGCTAGCCACTCCATGCCTCGGTTTAGGGATCGGCCGGGCACTCCAGGCCTTGGCAGGGTGATCGGCCAGAAACTTCGCGTATTGGCAGGCTCTCAGCTGGCAGGTGATTTGCCAGACACTCCACGCGTTGGCAGAGAAATTGGCTGGCAACTCCACGCCTTGGTAGGGGGATCGGCCGGGCACTCCAGGCCTTGGCAGGGAGATTGGCGAGGCACTTCACGTATAGGCGGGTTTTCAGCTTGCAGGGGATCGGACAGACACTCCACGCGTCTGCAGAGGAATCGGCTGTTCACTCCATGCCTCGGTTAAGGGAACGAACAGGCACTCCAGGCCTTGGCAAGTAGATGGGCGAGGCACTTCACGTATTGGCGGTTTATCAGCTGGCAGGGGAATCGGCCAGGCGCTCCACGCGTCGGCAGGGTAATCGGCTGGCCAATCCACGCCTCGGTAGAGGATCGGCCGGGCACTCCAGGCCTTGGCAAGGAGATCGGCCAGGCACTTCACGTATTGGCGGGTTTTCAGCTGGCAGGGAATCGGCTAGACACTCCATGCTTCGGTTTGGGGAACCGCCGGGCACTCCAGGCCTTGGCAGGGTGATCGGCCAGGCACTTCATGTATTCGCAGTTTCTCAGCTGGCAGGTGATCGGCCAGGAACTCCATGCGTCGGCAGGGTAATCGGCTGGCCAATCCACGCCTCGGTAGAGGATCGGCCGGGCACTCCAGGCCTTGGCAAGGAGATCGGCCAGGCACTTCACGTATTGGCGGGTTTTCAGCTGGCAGGTGATTGGCCGGACACTCCACGCGTTGGCAGAGGAATTGGCTGGCAACTCCACGCCTTGGTAGGGGGATCGGCCGGGCACTCCAGGTCTTGGCAGGGAGATTGGCGAGGCACTTCACGTATAGGCGGGTTTTCAGCTTGCAGGGGATCGGACAGACACTCCACGCGTCGGCAGAGGAATCGGCTGTTCACTCCATGCCTCGGTTAAGGGAACGAACAGGCACTCCAGGCCTTGGCAAGTAGATGGGCGAGGCACTTCACGTATTGGCGGTTTATCAGCTGGCAGGGGAATCGGCCAGGCGCTCCACGCGTCGGCAGGGTAATCGGCTGGCCAATCCACGCCTCGGTAGGGGATCGGCCGGGCCCCCCAGGACTTGGCAAGGAGATCGGCCAGGCACTTCACGTATTGGCGGTTTTCAGCTGGCAGGGAATCGGCTAGACACTCCATGCCTCGGTTTGGGGAACCGCCGGGCACTCCAGGCCTTGGCAGGGTGATCGGCCAGGCACTTCACGTATTCGCAGTTTCTCAGCTGGCAGGTGATCGGCCAGGAACTCCATGCGTCTGCAGGGGAATCGGCTAGCCACTCCATGCCTCGGTTTGGGGATCGGCCGGGCACTCCAGGCCTTGGCAGGGTGATCGGCCAGAAACTTCGCGTATTGGCAGGCTCTCAGCTGGCAGGTGATTGGCCGGACACTCCACGCGCTCGCCGAGGAATTGCCTGGCAACTCCACGCCTTGGTAGGGGATCGGCCGGGCACTCCAGGCCTTGGCAGGGAGATTGGCGAGGCACTTCACGTATAGGCGGGTTTTCAGCTTGCAGGGGATCGGACAGACACTCCACGCGTCGGCAGAGGAATCGGCTGTTCACTCCATGCCTCGGTTTAGGGAACGAACGGGCACTCCAGGCCTTGGCAAGTAGATGGGCGAGGCACTTCACGTATAGGCGGTTTATCAGCTGGCAGGGGAATCGGCCAGGCGCTCCACGCGTCGGCAGGGTTATCGGCTAGCCACTCCATTCCTCGGTTTGGGGAACCACCGGGCACTCCAGGCCTTGGCAGGGTGATCGGCCAGGCACTTCACGTATTGGCAGGCTCTCAGCTGGCAGGTGATCGGGCAGGAACTCCACGCGTCTGCAGGGGAATCGGCTAGCCACTCCATGCCTCGGTTTGGGGATCGGCCGGGCACTCCAGGCCTTGGCAGGGTGATCGGCCAGAAACTTCGCGTATTGGCAGGCTCTCAGCTGGCAGGTGATTTGCCAGACACTCCACCCGTTGGCAGAGAAATTGGCTGGCAACTCCACGCCTTGGTAGGGGGATCGGCCGGGCACTCCAGGCCTTGGCAGGGAGATTGGCGGGGCACTTCACGTATAGGCGGGTTTTCAGCTTGCAGAGGATCGGACAGACACTCCACGCGTCGGCAGAGGAATCGGCTGGCCACTCTATGCCTCGGTTTAGGGAACGACCGGGCAATCCAGGCCTTGGCAAGTAGATGGGCGAGGCACTTCACGTATAGGCAGTTTATCAGCTGGCAGGGGATCGGCCAGGAGCTCCACGCGTCTGCAGGGGAATCGGCTGGCCAATCCACGCCTCGGTAGAGGATCGGCCGGGCACTCCAGGCCTTGGCAAGGAGATCGGCCAGGCACTTCACGTATTGGCGGGTTTTCAGCTGGCAGGGAATCGGCTAGACACTCCACGCGTCGGCAGGGGAATCGGCTAGACACTCCACGCATCGGCAGGGAAATCGGCTGGGCACTCCACGCCTCGGCAGGGAAATCGGCAGGTGTTGGCGGGTTTTCAGCTGGCAGGGGTTTGGCCAGACTTTCCACGCGTCGGCAGAGATATCGGCTGGCCACTCCACGCGTCGGCAGGGGAATCGGCTGGGCACTTCACGCCTCGGTAAAGGATCGGCCGGGCACTCCAGGTCTTGGCAGGGAGATTGGCCAGGCACTTCACGTATTGGCGGGTTTTCAGCTGGCAGGGAATCGGCTAGACACTCCATGCCTCGGTTTGGGGAACCGCCGGGCACTCCAGGCCTTGGCAGGGTGATCGGCCAGGCACTTCACGTATTCGCAGTTTCTCAGCTGGCAGGTGATCGGCCAGACACTCCACGCGTTGGCAGAGGAATTGGCTGGCAACTCCACGCCTTGGTAGGGGGATCGGCCGGGCACTCCAGGTCTTGGCAGGGAGATTGGCCAGGCACTTCACGTATTGGCGGGTTATCAGCTGGCAGGGGATCGTCCAGGAACTCCACGCGTCTGCAGGGGAATCGGCTAGCCACTCCATGCCTCGGTTTGGGGATCGGCCGGGCACTCCAAGCCTTGGCAGGGTGATCGGCCAGAAACTTCGCGTATTGGCAGGCTCTCAGCTTGCAGGGGATCGGACAGACTTCGTGTATTGGCAGTTTCTCAGCTGGCAGGTGATTGGCCAGACACTCCACGCGTTGGAAGAGGAATTGGCTGGCAACTCCACGCCTTGGTAGGGGGATCGGCCGGGCACTCCAGGCCTTGGCAAGTAGATGGGCGAGGCACTTCACGTATAGGCGGTTTATCAGCTGGCAGGGGATCGGCTAGGAACTCCACGCGTCTGCAGGGGAATCGGCTGGCCAATCCACGCCTCGGTAGAGGATCGGCCGGGCACTCCAGGCCTTGGCAAGGAGATCGGCCAGGCACTTCACGTATTGGCGGGTTTTCAGCTGGCAGGGAATCGGCTAGACACTCCACGCGTCGGCAGGGGAATCGGCTAGACACTCCACGCATCGGCAGGGAAATCGGCTGGGCACTCCACGCCTCGGCAGGGAAATCGGACGGCCACTCCAGGTCTTGGCAAGGAGATCGGCCAGGCACTTCATGTATAGGCGGGTTTTCAGCTTGCAGGGGATCGGCCAGGAACTCCACCCGTCGACAGGGGAATCGGCTGGCCAATCCACGCCTCGGTAGAGGAACGGCCGGGCACTCCAGGCCTTGGCAAGGAGATCGGCCAGGCACTTCACGTATTGGCGGGTTTTCAGCTGGCAGGGAATCGGCTAGACACTCCAAGCGTCGGCAGGGAAATCGGCTAGACACTCCACGCATCGGCAGGGAAATCGGCTGGGCACTCCACGCCTCGACAGGGAAATCGGACGGCCACTCCAGGTCTTGGCAAGGAGATCGGCCAGGCACTTTACGTATTGGCGGGCTATCAGCTTGCAGAGGATCGGCCCGGCTCTCCACGCGTCGGCAGGGTAATCGGCTAGCCACTCCATGCCTCGGTTTGGGGAACGGCCGGGCACTCCAGGCCTTGGCAGGGAGATCGGCCAAGCACTTCACGTATTGGCGGGTTATCAGCTGGCAGGGGATCGGCCAGGCACTCCACGCGTCGACAGGGGAATCGGCTGGCCACTCCACGCCTCGGTAGAGGAACGGCCGGGCACTCCAGGCCTTGGCAAGGAGATCGGTCAGGCATTTCACGTGTTGGCAGGTTTTCAGCTGGCAACGGATTGGGCAGACACTCCACGCGTCGGCAGAGGAATCGGCAGGTGTTGGCGGGTTTTCAGCTGGCAGGGGTTTGGCCAGACTTTCCACGCGTCGGCAGAGGAATCGGCTGGCCACTCCACGTGTCGGCAGGGGAATCGGCTGGGCACTCCACGCCTCGGTAAAGGATCGGCCGGGCACTCCAGGTCTTGGCAGGGAGATTGGCCAGGCACTTCACGTATTGGCGGGTTATCAGCTGGCAGGGGATCGTCCAGGAACTCCACGCGTCTGCAGAGGAATCGGCTGGCCACCCCACGCGTCGGCAGGGAAATCGGTTGGGCTCTCCAGCCCTTGGCAAGGAGATCGGCCAGGCACTTCACGAGTTGGCGGGTTTTCAGTTGGCAGGGGATTTGCCAGACACTCCACGTGTCGGCCGAGGAATCGGCTGGCCACTCCACGCGTCGGCAGGGGAATCAGCTGGGCACTTCACGCCTCGGTAGAGGATCGGCCGGGCACTCCAAGCCTTGGCAGGGAGATTGGCCAGGCACTTCACGTATTGGCGGGTTATCAGCTGGCAGGGGATCGGTCAGGAACACCACGCGTCTGCAGAGGAATCGGCTGGCCACTCCACGCGTTGGCAGGGGAATCGGCTGGGCACTCCATGCCTCGGTTTAGGGCACTCCAGGCCTTGGCAAGTTGATGGGCGAGGCACTTCACGTATAGGCGGTTTATCAGCTGGCAGGGGAATCGGCCAGGCGCTCCACGCGTCGGCAGGGTTATCGGCTAGCCACTCCATTCCTCGGTTTGGGGAACCGCCGGGCACTCCAGGCCTTGGCAGGGTTATCGGCCAGGCACTTCACGTATTGACAGTTTCTCAGTTGGCAGGTGATCGGCCAGGAACTCCACGCGTCTGCAGGGGAATCGGCTAGCCACTCCATGCCTCGGTTTAGGGATCGGCCGGGCACTCCAGGCCTTGGCAGGGTGATCGGCCAGAAACTTTGCGTATTGGCAGGCTCTCAGCTGGCAGGTGATTGGCCGGACACTCCACGCGTTGGCAGAGGAATTGGCTGGCAACTCCACGCCTTGGTAGGGGGATCGGCCGGGCACTCCAGGCCTTGGCAGGGAGATTGGCGAGGCACTTCACGTATAGGCGGGTTTTCAGCTTGCAGGGGATCGGACAGACACTCCACGCGTCGGCAGAGGAATCGGCTGGCCACTCCATGCCTCGGTTTAGGGAACGACCGGGCACTCCAGGCCTTGGCAAGTAGACGGGCGAGGCACTTCACGTATAGGAGGTTTATCAGCTGGCAGGGGATCGGCCAGGAACTCCACGCGTCTGCAGGGGAATCGGCTGGCCAATCCACGCCTCGGTAGAGGATCGGCCGGGCACTCCAGGCCTTGGCAAGGAGATCGGCCAGGCACTTCACGTATTGGCGGGTTTTCAGCTGGCAGGGAATCGGCTAGACACTCCATGCCTCGGTTTGGGGAACCGCCGGGCACTCCAGGCCTTGGCAGGGTGATCGGCCAGGCACTTCACGTATTGGCAGTTTCTCAGCTGGCAGGTGATCGGCCAGGAACTCCACGCGTCTGCAGGGGAATCGGCTAGCCACTCCATGCCTCGGTTTGGGGATCGGCCGGGCACTCCAGGCCTTGGCAGGGTGATCGGCCAGAAACTTCGCGTATTGGCAGGCTCTCAGCTGGCAGGTGATTGGCCAGACACTCCACGCGTTGGCAGAGGAAGTGGCTGGCAACTCCACGCCTTGGTAGGGGGATCGGCCGGGCACTCCAGGCCTTGGCAGGGAGATTGGCGAGGCACTTCACGTATAGGCGGGTTTTCAGCTTGCAGGGGATCGGACAGACACTCCACGCGTCGGCAGAGGAATCGGCTGTTCACTCCATGCCTCGGTTTAGGGAACGAACAGGCACTCCAGGCCTTGGCAAGTAGATGGGCGAGGCACTTCACGTATTGGCGGTTTATCAGCTGGCAGGGGAATCGGCCAGGCGCTCCACGCGTCGGCAGGGTAATCGGCTAGCCACTCCATTCCTCGGTTTGGGGAACCGCCGGGCACTCCAGGCCTTGGCAGGGTGATCGGCCAGAAACTTTGCGTATTGGCAGGCTCTCAGCTGGCAGGTGATTGGCCGGACACTCCACGCGTTGGCAGAGGAATTGGCTGGCAACTCCACGCCTTGGTAGGGGGATCGGCCGGGCACTCCAGGCCTTGGCAGGGAGATTGGCGAGGCACTTCACGTATTGGCGGGTTTTCAGCTGGCAGGGAATCGGCTAGACACTCCATGCCTCGGTTTGGGGAACCGCCGGGCACTCCAGGCCTTGGCAGGGTGATCGGCCAGGCACTTCACGTATTCGCAGTTTCTCAGCTGGCAGGTGATCGGCCAGGAACTCCATGCGTCGGCAGGGTAATCGGCTGGCCAATCCACGCCTCGGTAGAGGATCGGCCGGGCACTCCAGGCCTTGGCAAGGAGATCGGCCAGGCACTTCACGTATTGGCGGGTTTTCAGCTGGCAGGGAATCGGCTAGACACTCCATGCCTCGGTTTGGGGAACCGCCGGGCACTCCAGGCCTTAGCAGGGTGATCGGCCAGGCACTTCACGTATTCGCAGTTTCTCAGCTGGCAGGTGATCGGCCAGGAACTCCATGCGTCTGCAGGGGAATCGGCTAGCCACTCCATGCCTCGGTTTAGGGATCGGCCGGGCACTCCAGGCCTTGGCAGGGTGATCGGCCAGAAACTTCGCGTATTGGCAGGCTCTCAGCTGGCAGGTGATTGGCCGGACACTCCACGCGTTGGCAGAGAGTTGGCTGGCAACTCCACGCCTTGGTAGGGGGATCGGCCGGGCACTCCAGGCCTTGGCAGGGAGATTGGCGAGGCACTTCACGTATAGGCGGGTTTTCAGCTTGCAGGAGATCGGACAGACTTTCCACGCGTCGGCAGAGGAATCGGCTGTTCACTCCATGCCTCGGTTTAGGGAACCGCCGGGCACTCCAGGCCTTGGCAGGGTGATCGGCCAGGCACTTCACGTATAGGCGGTTTATCAGCTGGCAGGGGAATCGGCCAGGCGCTCCACGCGTCGGCAGGGTTATCGGCTAGCCACTCCATTCCTCGGTTTGGGGAACCGCCGGGCACTCCAGGCCTTGGCAGGGTGATCGGCCAGGCACTTCACGTATTGACAGTTTCTCAGCTGGCAGGTGATCGGCCAGGAACTCCACGCGTCTGCAGGGGAATCGGCTAGCCACTCCATGCCTGGGTTTAGGGATCGGCCGGGCACTCCAGGCCTTGGCAGGGTGATCGGCCAGAAAATTCGCGTATTGGCAGGCTCTCAGCTGGCAGGTGATTTGCCAGACACTCCACGCGTTGGCAGAGAAATTGGCTGGCAACTCCACGCCTTGGTAGGGGGATCGGCCGGGCACTCCAGGCCTTGGCAGGGAGATTGGCGGGGCACTTCACGTATAGGCGGGTTTTCAGCTTGCAGAGGATCGGACAGACACTCCACGCGTCGGCAGAAGAATCGGCTGGCCACTCCATGCCTCGGTTTAGGGAACGACCGGGCACTCCAGGCCTTGGCAAGTAGATGGGCGAGGCACTTCACGTATAGGCGGTTTATCAGCTGGCAGGGGATCGGCCAGGAGCTCCACGCGTCTGCAGGGGAATCGGCTGGCCAATCCACGCCTCGGTAGAGGATCGGCCGGGCACTCCAGGCCTTGGCAAGGAGATCGGCCAGGCACTTCACGTATTGGCGGGTTTTCAGCTGGCAGGGAATCGGCTAGACACTCCATGCCTCGGTTTGGGGAACCGCCGGGCACTCCAGGCCTTGGCAGGGTGATCGGCCAGGCACTTCACGTATTCGCAGTTTCTCAGCTGGCAGGTGATCGGCCAGGAACTCCATGCGTCTGCAGGGGAATCGGCTAGCCACTCCATGCCTCGGTTTGGGGATCGGCCGGGCACTCCAGGCCTTGGCAGGGTGATCGGACAGAAACTTCGCGTATTGGCAGGCTTTCAGCTGGCAGGTGATTGGCCAGACACTCCACGCGTTGGCAGAGGAATTGGCTGGCAACTCCACGCCTTGGTAGGGGGATCGGCCGGGCACTCCAGGCCTTGGCAGGGAGATTGGCGAGGCACTTCACGTATAGGCGGGTTTTCAGCTTGCAGGGGATCGGACAGACACTCCACGCGTCGGCAGAGGAATCGGCTGGCCACTCCATGCCTCGGTTTAGGGAACGTCCGGGCACTCCAGGCCTTGGCAAGTAGATGGGCGAGGCACTTCACGTATAGGCGGTTTATCAGCTGGCAGGGGAATCGGCCAGGCGCTCCACGCGTCGGCAGGGTAATCGGCTAGCCACTCCATGCCTCGGTTTGGGGAACCGCCAGGCACTCCAGGCCTTGGCAGGGTGATCGGCCAGGCACTTCACGTATTGGCAGTTTCTCAGCTGGCAGGTGATCGGCCAGGAACTCCACGCGTCGGCAGGGGAATCGGCTAGCCACTCCATGCCTCGGTTTGGGGATCGGCCGGGCACTCCAGGCCTTGGCAGGGTGATCGGCCAGAAACTTCGCGTATTGGCATGCTCTCAGCTTGCAGGGGATCGGACAGACTTCTTGTATTGGCAGTTTCTCAGCTGGCAGGTGATTGGCCAGACACTCCACGCGTTGGAAGAGGAATTGGCTGGCAACTCCACGCCTTGGTAGGGGGATCGGCCGGGCACTCCAGGCCTTGGCAAGTAGATGGGCGAGGCACTTCACGTATAGGCGGTTTATCAGCTGGCAGGGGATCGGCCAGGAACTCCACGCGTCTGCAGGGGAATCGGTTGGCCAACCCACGCCTCGGTAGAGGATCGGCCGGGCACTCCAGGCCTTGGCAAGGAGATCGGCCAGGCACTTCACGTATTGGCGGGTTTTCAGCTGGCAGGGAATCGGCTAGACACTCCACGCGTCGGCAGGGGAATCGGCTAGACACTCCACGCATCGGCAGGGAAATCGGCTGGGCACTCCACGCCTCGGCAGGGAAATCGGACGGCCACTCCAGGTCTTGGCAAGGAGATCGGCCAGGCACTTCACGTATAGGCGGGTTTTCAGCTTGCAGGGGATCGGACAGACACTCCACGCGTCGGCAGAGGAATCGGCTGGCCACTCCACGCGTCGGCAGGGGAATCGGCTGGGCACTTCACGCCTCGGTAGAGAAACGGTCGGTCACTCCAGGCCTTGGCAGGGAGATTGGCCAGGCACTTCACGTATTGGCGGATTATCAGCTGGCAGGGGATCGGCCAGGAACTCCACCCGTCGACAGGGGAATCGGCTGGCCACTCCACGCCTCGGTAGAGGAACGTCCGGGCACTCCAGGCCTTGGCAAGGAGATCGCCCAGGCATTTCACGTGTTGGCGGGTTTTCAGCTGGCAAGGGATTGGGCAGACACTCCACGCGTCGGCAGAGGAATCGGCTGGCCACTCCACGCGTCGGCAGGGGAATCGGCTGGACACTTCACGCCTCGGTAGAGAAACGGTCGGTCACTCCAGGCCTTGGCAGGGAGATTGGCCAGGCACTTCACGTATTGGCGGGTTATCAGCTGGAAGGGGATCGGCCTGGCGCTCCACGCGTCGGCAGGGGAATCGGCTGGCCACTCCACGCCTCGGTAGAGGAACGTCCGGGCACTCCAGGCCTTGGCAAGGAGATCGCCCAGGCATTTCACGTGTTGGCGGGTTTTCAGCTGGCAAGGGATTGGGCAGACACTCCACGCGTCGGCAGAGGAATCGGCTGGCCACTCCACGCGTCGGCAGGGGAATCGGCTGGACACTTCACGCCTCGGTAGAGAAACGGTCGGTCACTCCAGGCCTTGGCAGGGAGATTGGCCAGGCACTTCACGTATTGGCGGGTTATCAGCTGGAAGGGGATCGGCCTGGCGCTCCACGCGTCGGCAGGGGAATCGGCAGGTGTTGGCGGGTTTTCAGCTGGCAGGGGTTTGGTCAGACTTTCCACGCGTCGGCAGAGGAATCGGATGGCCACTCCACGCGTCGGCAGGGGAATCGGCTGGGCACTTTAAGCCTCGGTAAGGGGATCGGACGGGCACTCCAGGCCTTGGCAGGGAGATTGGCTGGGCACTTCACGTATAGGCGGGTTTTCAGCTTGCAGAGGATCGGACAGACACTCCACGCGTCGGCAGCAGCATCGGCTCGCCACTCCATGCCTCGGTTTAGGGAACGACCGGGCACTCCAGGCCTTGGCAAGTAGATGGGCGAGGCACTTCACGTATAGGCGGTTTATCAGCTGGCAGGGGATCGGCCAGGAGCTCCACGCGTCTGCAGGGGAATCGGCTGGCCAACCCACGCCTCGGTAGAGGAACGGCCGGGCCCTCCAGGCCTTGGCAAGGAGATCGGCCAGGCACTTCACGTATTGGCGGGTTTTCAGCTGTCAGGGAATCGGCTAGACACTCCAAGCGTCGGCAGGGAAATCGGCTAGACACTCCACGCATCGGCAGGGAAATCGGCTGGGCACTCCACGCCTCGACAGGGAAATCGGACGGCCACTCCAGGTCTTGGCAAGGAGATCGGCCAGGCACTTTACGTATTGGCGGGCTATCAGCTTGCAGAGGATCGGCCAGGCTCTCCACGCGTCGGCAGGGTAATCGGCTAGCCACTCCATCCTCGGTTTGTGGAACGGCCGGGCACTCCAGGCCTTGGAAGGGTGATCGGCCAGGCACTTCACGTATTGGCAGTTTCTCAGCTGGCAGGTGATCGGCCAGGAACTCCACGCGTCTGCAGGGGAATCGGCTAGCCACTCCATGCCTCGGTTTGGGGATCGGCCGGGCACTCCAGGCCTTGGCAGGGTGATCGGCCAGAAACTTCGCGTATTGGCAGGCTCTCAGCTTGCAGGGGATCGGACAGACTTCGTGTATTGGCAGTTTCTCAGCTGGCAGGTGATTGGCCAGACACTCCACGCGTTGGAAGAGGAATTGGCTGGCAACTCCACGCCTTGGTAGGGGGATCGGCCGGGCACTCCAGGCCTTGGCAAGTAGATGGGCGAGGCACTTCACGTATAGGCGGCTTATCAGCTGGCAGGGGATCGGCTAGGAACTCCACGCGTCTGCAGGGGAATCGGCTGGCCAATCCACGCCTCGGTAGAGGATCGGCCGGGCACTCCAGGCCTTGGCAAGGAGATCGGCCAGGCACTTCACGTATTGGCGGGTTTTCAGCTGGCAGGGAATCGGCTAGACACTCCACGCGTCGGCAGGGGAATCGGCTAGACACTCCACGCATCGGCAGGGAAATCGGCTGGGCACTCCACGCCTCGGCAGGGAAATCGGACGGCCACTCCAGGTCTTGGCAAGGAGATCGGCCAGGCACTTCACGTATAGGCGGGTTTTCAGCTTGCAGGGGATCGGACAGACACTCCTCGCGTCGGCAGAGGAATCGGCTGGCCACTCCACGCGTCGGCAGGGGAATCGGCTGGGCACTTCACGCCTCGGTAGAGAAACGGTCGGTCACTCCAGGCCTTGGCAGGGAGATTGGCCAGGCACTTCACGTATTGGCGGATTATCAGCTGGCAGGGGATCGGCCAGGAACTCCACCCGTCGACAGGGGAATCGGCTGGCCACTCCACGCCTCGGTAGAGGAACGTCCGGGCACTCCAGGCCTTGGCAAGGAGATCGCCCAGGCATTTCACGTGTTGGCGGGTTTTCAGCTGGCAAGGGATTGGGCAGACACTCCACGCGTCGGCAGAGGAATCGGCTGGCCACTCCACGCGTCGGCAGGGGAATCGGCTGGACACTTCACGCCTCGGTAGAGAAACGGTCGGTCACTCCAGGCCTTGGCAGGGAGATCGGCCAGGCACGTCACGTATTGGCGGGTTATCAGCTGGCAGGGAATAGGCCAGGCGCTCCACGCGTCGGCAGGGGAATCGGCAGGTGTTGGCGGGTTTTCAGCTGGCAGGGGTTTGGTCAGACTTTCCACGCGTCGGCAGAGGAATCGGATGGCCACTCCACGCGTCGGCAGGGGAATCGGCTGGGCACTTCACGCCTCGGTAAAGGATCGGCCGGGCACTCCAGGTCTTGGCAGGGAGATTGGCCAGGCACTTCACGTATTGGCGGGTTATCAGCTGGCAGGGGATCGTCCAGGAACTCCACGCGTCTGCAGAGGAATCGGCTGGCCACCCCACGCGTCGGCAGGGAAATCGGTTGGGCTCTCCAGCCCTTGGCAAGGAGATCGGCCAGGCACTTCACGAGTTGGCGGGTTTTCAGCTGGCAGGGGTTTGGCCAGACTTTCCACGCGTCGGCAGAGGAATCGGCTGGCCACTCCACGCGTCGGCAGGGGAATCGGCTGGGCACTTCACGCCTCGGTAAAGGATCGGCCGGGCACTCCAGGTCTTGGCAGGGAGATTGGCCAGGCACTTCACGTATTGGCGGGTTATCAGCTGGCAGGGGATCGCCCAGGAACTCCACGCGTCTGCAGGGGAATCGGCTGGCCACTCCACGTCTCGGTAGTGGATCGGCCGGGCACTCCAGGCCTTGGCAAGGGGATCGGCCAGGCACTTCACGTATTGGCGGGTTTTCAGCTAGCTGGGGATCGGCCAGACACTCCACGAATCGGCAGAGGAATCGGCTGGCCACTCCATGCCTCGGTTTAGGGAACGACCGGGCACTCCAGGCCTTGGCAAGTAGACGGGCGAGGCACTTCACGTATAGGCGGTTTATCAGCTGGCAGGGGATCGGCCAGGAACTCCACGCATCTGCAGGGGAATCGGCTGGCCAATCCACGCCTCGGTAGAGGATCGGCCGGGCACTCCAGGCCTTGGCAAGGAGATCGGCCAGGCACTTCACGTATTGGCGGGTTTTCAGCTGGCACGGAATCGGCTAGACACTCCATGCCTCGGTTTGGGGAACCGCCGGGCACTCCAGGCCTTGGCAGGGTGATCGGCCAGGCACTTCACGTATTGGCAGTTTCTCAGCTGGCAGGTGATCGGCCAGGAGCTCCACGCGTCTGCAGGGGAATCGGCTAGCCACTCCATGCCTCGGTTTGGGGATCGGCCGGGCACTCCAGGCCTTGGCAGGGTGATCGGCCAGAAACTTCGAGTATTGGCAGGCTCTCAGCTGGCAGGTGATTGGCCAGACACTCCACGCGTTGGCAGAGGAATTGGCTGGCAACTCCACGCCTTGGTAGGGGATCGGCCGGGCACTGCAGGCCTTGGCAGGGAGATTGGCGAGGCACTTCACGTATAGGCGGGTTTTCAGCTTGCAGGGGATCGGACAGACACTCCACGCGTCTGCAGAGGAATCGGCTGTTCACTCCATGCCTCGGTTAAGGGAACGAACAGGCACTCCAGGCCTTGGCAAGTAGATGGGCGAGGCACTTCACGTATTGGCGGTTTATCAGCTGGCAGGGGAATCGGCCAGGCGCTCCACGCGTCGGCAGGGTAATCGGCTAGCCAATCCATTCCTCGGTTTGGGGAACCGCCGGGCACTTCAGGCCTTGGCAGGGTGATCGGCCAGGCACTTCACGTATTGGCAGTTTCTCAGCTGGCAGGTGATCGGCCAGGAACCCCACGCGTCTGCAGGGGAATCGGCTAGCCACTCCATGCCTCGGATTGGGGATCGGCCGGGCACTCCAAGCCTTGGCAGGGTGTTCGGCCAGAAACTTCGCGTATTGGCAGGCTCTCAGCTGGCAGGTGATTGGCCAGACACTCCACGCGTTGGCAGAGGAATTGGCTGGCAACTCCACGCCTTGGTAGGGGGATCGGCCGGGCACTCCAGGCCTTGGCAGGGAGATTGGCGAGGCACTTCACGTATAGGCGGGTTTTCAGCTTGCACGGGATTGGACAGACACTCCACGCGTCTGCAGAGGAATCGGCTGTTCACTCCATGCCTCGGTTAAGGGAACGAACAGGCACTCCAGGCCTTGGCAAGTAGATGGGCGAGGCACTTCACGTATTGGCGGTTTATCAGCTGGCAGGGGAATCGGCCAGGCGCTCCACGCGTCGGCAGGGTAATCGGCTGGCCAATCCACGCCTCGGTAGAGGATCGGCCGGGCACTCCAGGCCTTGGCAAGGAGATCGGCCAGGCACTTCACGTATTGGCGGGTTTTCAGCTGGCAGGGAATCGGCTAGACACTCCATGCTTCGGTTTGGGGAACCGCCGGGCACTCCAGGCCTTGGCAGGGTGATCGGTTAGGCACTTCATGTATTCGCAGTTTCTCAGCTGGCAGGTGATCGGCCAGGAACTCCATGCGTCGGCAGGGTAATCGGCTGGCCAATCCACGCCTCGGTAGAGGATCGGCCGGGCACTCCAGGCCTTGGCAAGGAGATCGGCCAGGCACTTCACGTATTGGCGGGTTTTCAGCTGGCAGGGAATCGGCTAGACACTCCATGCCTCGGTTTGGGGAACCGCCGGGCACTCCAGGCCTTGGCAGGGTGATCGGCCAGGCACTTTACGTATTCGCAGTTTCTCAGCTGGCAGGTGATCGGCCAGGAACTCCATGCGTCTGCAGGGGAATCGGCTAGCCACTCCATGCCTCGGTTTGGGGATCTGCCGGGCACTCCAGGCCTTGGCAGGGTGATCGGCCAGAAACTTCGCGTATTGGCAGGCTCTCAGCTGGCAGGTGATTGGCCGGACACTCCACGCGTTGGCAGAGGAATTGGCTGGCAACTCCACGCCTTGTTAGGGGGATCGGCCGGGCACTCCAGGTCTTGGCAGGGAGATTGGCGAGGCACTTCACGTATAGGCGGGTTTTCAGCTTGCAGGGGATCGGACAGACACTCCACGCGTCGGCAGAGGAATCGGCTGTTCACTCCATGCCTCGGTTTAGGGAACGAACGGGCACTCCAGGCCTTGGCAAGTAGATGGGCGAGGCACTTCACGTATAGGCGGTTTATCAGCTGGCAGGGGAATCGGCCAGGCGCTCCACGCGTCGGCAGGGTTATCGGCTAGCCACTCCATTCCTCGGTTTGGGGAACCACCGGGCACTCCAGGCCTTGGCAGGGTGATCGGCCAGGCACTTCACGTATTGACAGTTTCTCAGCTGGCAGGTGATCGGGCAGGAACTGCACGCGTCTGCAGGGGAATCGGCTAGCCACTCCATGCCTCGGTTTGGGGATCGGCCGGGCACTCCAGGCCTTGGCAGGGTGATCGGCCAGAAACTTCGCGTATTGGCAGGCTCTCAGCTGGCAGGTGATTTGCCAGACACTCCACGCGTTGGCAGAGAAATTGGCTGGCAACTCCACGCCTTGGTAGGGGGATCGGCCGGGCACTCCAGGCCTTGGCAGGGAGATTGGCGGGGCACTTCACGTATAGGCGGGTTTTCAGCTTGCAGAGGATCGGACAGACACTCCACGCGTCGGCAGAAGAATCGGCTGGCCACTCTATGCCTCGGTTTAGGGAACGACCGGGCAATCCAGGCCTTGGCAAGTAGATGGGCGAGGCACTTCACGCATAGGCAGTTTATCAGCTGGCAGGGGATCGGCCAGGAGCTCCACGCGTCTGCAGGGGAATCGGCTGGCCAATCCACGCCTCGGTAGAGGATCGGCCGGGCACTCCAGGCCTTGGCAAGGAGATCGGCCAGGCACTTCACGTATTGGCGGGTTTTCAGCTGGCAGGGAATCGGCTAGACACTCCACGCGTCGGCAGGGGAATCGGCTGGGCACTCCTCGCATCGGCAGGGAAATCGGCTGGGCACTCCACGCCTCGGCAGGGAAATCGGCAGGTGTTGGCGGGTTTTCAGCTGGCAGGGGTTTGGCCAGACTTTCCACGCGTCGGCAGAGATATCGGCTGGCCACTCCACGCGTCGGCAGGGGAATCGGCTGGGCACTTCACGCCTCGGTAAAGGATCGGCCGGGCACTCCAGGTCTTGGCAGGGAGATTGGCCAGGCACTTCACGTATTGGCGGGTTTTCAGCTGGCAGGGAATCGGCTAGACACTCCATGCCTCGGTTTGGGGAACCGCCGGGCACTCCAGGCCTTGGCAGGGTGATCGGCCAGGCACTTCACGTATTCGCAGTTTCTCAGCTGGCAGGTGATCGGCCAGACACTCCACGCGTTGGCAGAGGAATTGGCTGGCAACTCCACGCCTTGGTAGGGGGATCGGCCGGGCACTCCAGGCCTTGGCAGGGAGATTGGCGAGGCACTTCACGTATAGGCGGGTTTTCAGCTTGCAGGGGATCGGCTAGACACTCCATGCCTCGGTTTGGGGAACCGCCGGGCACTCCAGGCCTTGGCAGGGTGATCGGCCAGGCACTTCACGTATTCGCAGTTTCTCAGCTGGCAGGTGATCGGCCAGACACTCCACGCGTTGGCAGAGAAATTGGCTGGCAACTCCACGCCTTGGTAGGGGATCGGCCGGGCACTCAAGGTCTTGTCAGGATGATCGGCCAGGGACTTCACGTATTGGCGGGTTATCAGCTGGCAGGGGATCGTCCAGGAACTCCACGCGTCTGCAGGGGAATCGGCTAGCCACTCCATGCCTCGGTTTGGGGATCGGCCGGGCACTCCAAGCCTTGGCAGGGTGATCGGCCAGAAACTTCGCGTATTGGCAGGCTCTCAGCTTGCAGGGGATCGGACAGACTTCGTGTATTGGCAGTTTCTCAGCTGGCAGGTGATTGGCCAGACACTCCACGCGTTGGAAGAGGAATTGGCTGGCAACTCCACGCCTTGGTAGGGGATCGGCCGGGCACTCCAGGCCTTGGCAAGTAGATGGGCGAGGCACTTCACGTATAGGCGGCTTATCAGCTGGCAGGGGATCGGCCAGGAACTCCACGCGTCTGCAGGGGAATCGGCTGGCCAATCCACGCCTCGGTAGAGGATCGGCCGGGCACTCCAGGCCTTGGCAAGGAGATCGGCCAGGCACTTCACGTATTGGCGGGTTTTCAGCTGGCAGGGAATCGGCTAGACACTCCACGCGTCGGCAGGGGAATCGGCTAGACACTCCACGCATCGGCAGGGAAATCGGCTGGGCACTCCACGCCTCGGCAGGGAAATCGGACGGCCACTCCAGGTCTTGGCAAGGAGATCGGCCAGGCACTTCATGTATAGGCGGGTTTTCAGCTTGCAGGGGATCGGCCAGGAACTCCACCCGTCGACAGGGGAATCGGCTGGCCAATCCACGCCTCGGTAGAGGAACGGCCGGGCACTCCAGGCCTTGGCAAGGAGATCGGCCAGGCACTTCACGTATTGGCGGGTTTTCAGCTGGCAGGGAATCGGCTAGACACTCCAAGCGTCGGCAGGGAAATCGGCTAGACACTCCACGCATCGGCAGGGAAATCGGCTGGGCACTCCACGCCTCGACAGGGAAATCGGACGGCCACTCCAGGTCTTGGCAAGGAGATCGGCCAGGCACTTTACGTATTGGCGGGCTATCAGCTTGCAGAGGATCGGCCCGGCTCTCCACGCGTCGGCAGGGTAATCGGCTAGCCACTCCATGCCTCGGTTTGGGGAACGGCCGGGCACTCCAGGCCTTGGCAGGGAGATCGGCCAAGCACTTCACGTATTGGCGGGTTATCAGCTGGCAGGGGATCGGCCAGGCACTCCACGCGTCGACAGGGGAATCGGCTGGCCACTCCACGCCTCGGTAGAGGAACGGCCGGGCACTCCAGGCCTTGGCAAGGAGATCGGTCAGGCATTTCACGTGTTGGCAGGTTTTCAGCTGGCAAGGGATTGGGCAGACACTCCACGCGTCGGCAGAGGAATCGGCAGGTGTTGGCGGGTTTTCAGCTGGCAGGGGTTTGGCCAGACTTTCCACGCGTCGGCAGAGGAATCGGCTGGCCACTCCACGTGTCGGCAGGGGAATCGGCTGGGCACTTCACGCCTCGGTAAAGGATCGGCCGGGCACTCCAGGTCTTGGCAGGGAGATTGGCCAGGCACTTCACGTATTGGCGGGTTATCAGCTGGCAGGGGATCGTCCAGGAACTCCACGCGTCTGCAGAGGAATCGGCTGGCCACCCCACGCGTCGGCAGGGAAATCGGTTGGGCTCTCCAGCCCTTGGCAAGGAGATCGGCCAGGCACTTCACGAGTTGGCGGGTTTTCAGTTGGCAGGGGATTTGCCAGACACTCCACGTGTCGGCCGAGGAATCGGCTGGCCACTCCACGCGTCGGCAGGGGAATCGGCTGGGCACTTCACGCCTCGGTAGAGGAACGGCCGGGCACTCCAGGCCTTGGCAGGGAGATCGGCCAGGCACTTCACGTATTGGCGGGTTATCAGCTGGCAGGGGATCGGTCAGGAACACCACGCGTCTGCAGAGGAATCGGCTGGCCACTCCACGCGTTGGCAGGGGAATCGGCTGGGAACTTCACGCCTCGGTAGAGGAACGGCCGGGCACTCCAGTCCTTGGCAGGGAGACTGGCCAGGCACTTCACGTATTGGCGGGTTATCAGCTGGCAGGGGATCGGCCAGGAACTCCACGCGTCTGCAGGGAATCGGCTGGCCAATCCACGTCTCGGTAGTGGATCGGCCGGGCACTCCAGGCCTTGGCAAGGAGATCGGCCAGGCACTTCACGTATTGGCGGGTTTTCATCTAGCAGGGGATCGGCCAGACACTCCGCGAGGCGGCAGGGGAATCGGCTGGCCACTCCACGCCTGGGTTTGGGGAACGGCCGGGCACTCCAGGCCTTGACAGGGTGATCGGCCAGGCACTTCACGTATAAGCGGGTTATCAGCTGGCAGGGGATCGGCCAGGAATTTCACCCGTCGGCAGGGGAATCGGCAAGCCACTCCATGCTTCGGTTTGGGGATCGGCCGGGCACTCCAGGCCTTGGCAGGGTGATCGGCCAGAAACTTCGCGTATTGGCAGGCTCTCAGCTGGCAGGTGATTGGCCAGACACTTCACGCATTGGCAGAGGAATTGGCTGGCAACTCCACGCCTTGGTAGGTTGATCGGCCGGGCACTCCAGGCCTTAGCAGGGAGATTGGCCAAGCATTTCACGTATAGGCAGGGGCAGGGGATCAGCCAGGAACTCCACGCGTCTGCAGGGGAATCGGCTGGCCACTCCACGCCTCGGTTTGGGGAACGGCTGGGCACTCCAGTCCTTGGCAGGGAGACTGGCCAGGCACTTCACGTATTGGCGGGTTATCAGCTGGCAGGGGATCGGCCAGGAACTCCACGCGTCTGCAGGGGAATCGGCTGGCCACTCCACGTCTCGGTAGTGGATCGGCCGGGCACTCCAGGCCTTGGCAAGGGGATCGGCCAGGCACTTCACGTATTGGCCGGCTTTCAGCTAGCAGGGGATCGGCCAGACACTCCACGAGTCGGCAGAGGAATCGGCTGGCCACTCCACGCCTCGGTTTTGGGAACGGCCGGGCACTCCAGCCCTTGACAGGGTGATCGGCCAGGCACTTCACGTATTGGCGGGTTATCAGCTGGCAGGGGATCGGCCAGGAACTCCATCCGTCGGCAGGGGAATCGGCTAGCCACTCCATGCCTCGGTTTGGGGATCGGCCAGGCACTCCAGGCCTTGGCAGGGTAAACGGCCAGAAACTTCGCGTATTGGCAGGCTCTCAGCTGGCAGGTGATTGGCCAGACACTCCACGCGTTGGCAGAGGAATTGGCTGGCAACTCCACGCCTTGGTAGGGGGATCGGCCGGGCACTCCAGGCCTTGGCATGGAGATTGGCCAGGAACTTCACGTATAGGCGGGTTTTCAGCTGGCAGGGGATTGGCCAGACCCTCCACGCGTCGGCAGAGGAATCGGCTGGCCACTCCATGCCTCGGTTTGGGGATCGGCCGGACACTCCAGGCCTTGGCAGGGTGATCGGCCAGAAACTTCGCGTATTGGCAGTTTCTCAGCTGGCAGGTGATCGGCCAGGAACTCCACGCGTTTGCAGGGGAATTTGCTGGCCTCTCCACGCCTCGGTAGAGGATCAGCCGGGCACTCCAGGCCTTGGGAGATTGGCCAGGAACTTCACGTATTGGCGGGTTATCAGCTGGCAGGGGATGGGCCAGGCACTCCACGCGTCGGCAGGGGAATCGGCTGGCCACTCCACGCCTCGGTAGAGGAACGTCCGGGCACTCCAGGCCTTGGCAAGGAGATCGCCCAGGCATTTCACGTGTTGGCGGGTTTTCAGCTGGCAAGGGATTGGGCAGACACTCCACGCGTTGGCAGGGGAATCGGCTGGCCACTCCACGCCTTGATTTTCGGATCAGCCCGGCACTCCAGGCCTTGACAGGGTGATCGGCCAGGCACTTCACGTATTGGCGGGTTATCAACTTATCGGCCAGGCGCTCCACGCGTCGGCAGGGGAATCGGCTGGGCACTCCACGCCTCGGTTTTTGGATCGGCCGAGCACTCCAGGCCTTGACAGGGTGACCGGCCAGGCACTCCACGCGTCGGCAGGGGAATCGGCTGGCAACTCCACGCCTCGGCAGGGAAATCGTCCGGCCACTCCAGGCCTTGGCAAGGAGTTAGGCCAGGCACTTCACGTATTGGCGGGATATCACGTTATCGGACAGGTGCTCCACGCGGCGGCAGGGGCATCGGCTAGGCCCTCCACGCCTCGGCAGAGTGGTCGGCCGGGCACTCCAGCCCTTGGCTGGGAGATCGGCAAGGCACTTCACGTTTTGGCGGGTTATCAGCTGGCAGGGGATCGGCCAGGCTCTTCACGTCTCGGCAGGAATACGGTTTTGCAATGCCACTTCGACTGTGGGTTCGGCCGGGCACTCCAGGTTTCGGCAGGGAGATCAGGCAGGCATATTATTTATTGGCGGGCTATCAGCTGGTAGACGAATCGGCTAGGCACTCCACGCGTCGGCAGGGGAATCGGCTGTGATTCCACGCCTCGGCAGGACAATCGGCCTTGCACTCCAGGCGTTGGCAGGGAGACGCGTCGGCAGGGGAATCGGCTGGGCAATCCATGCCTCGGCAGGGGGATCGGACAGGCATATCATTTATTGGCGGTCTATTAGCTGGCAGGGGAATCGGCGTTTTATCAGCTTATCGGCCAGGTGCTCCACGCGTCGGCAGGTGAATCGGCTGGCAACTCCACGCCTTGGTAAAGGGATCGGCCGGGCACTCCAGGCCTTGGCAGGGAGATTCGCCAGGCCGGCCACTCCAGCCCTTGAAAGGGAGATAGGCTAGCCACTTCACAATTTGGCGGGTTATCAGCTGGCAGGGGATCGGCCAGGAACTCTACGCGTTGGCAGGGGAATCGGCTGGCCACTCCACGCCTCGATTTTCGGATCAGCCCGGCACTCCAGGCCTTGACAGGGTGATCGGCCTTGCACTCCAGGCGTTGGCAGGGAGACGCGTCGGCAGGGGAATCGGCTGGGCAATCCATGCCTCGGCAGGGGGATCGGACAGGCATATCATTTATTGGCGGTCTATTAGCTGGCAGGGGAATCGGCGGGTTATCAGCTTATCGGCCAGGTGCTCCACGCGTCGGCAGGTGAATCGGCTGGCAACTCCACGCCTTGGTAAAGGGATCGGCCGGGCACTCCAGGCCTTGGCAGGGAGATTCGCCAGGCCGGCCACTCCAGCCCTTGAAAGGGAGATAGGCTAGCCACTTCACAATTTGGCGGGTTATCAGCTGGCAGGGGATCGGCCAGGAACTCTACGCGTTGGCAGGGGAATCGGCTGGCCACTCCACGCCTCGATTTTCGGATCAGCCCGGCACTCCAGGCCTTGACAGGGTGATCGGCCAGGCACTTCACGTATTGGCGGGTTATCAACTTATCGGCCAGGCGCTCCACGCGTCGGCAGGGGAATCGGCTGGGCACTCCACGCCTCGGTTTGTGGATCGGCCGAGCACTCCAGGCCTTGACAGGGTGACCGGCCAGGCACTCCACGCGTCGGCAGGGGAATCGGCTGGCAACTCCACGCCTCGGCAGGGAAATCGTCCGGCCACTCCAGGTGTTGGCAGGGAGATTGGCCAGGAACTTCAAGTATTGGCAGGTTATCAGCTGGCAGAGGAATCGGCCAGGCACTCCACGCGTAGGCAGGGGAATCGGCTGTGCATTCCACGCCTCGGCAGGACAATCGGCCTTGCACTCCAGGCGTTGGAAGGGAGACGCGTCGGCAGGGGAATCGGCTGGGCAATCCATGCCTCGGCAGGGGGATCGGATAGGCATATCATTTATTGGCGGTCTATAAGCTGGCAGGGGAATCGGCGGGTTATCAGCTTATCGGCCAGGTGCTCTACGCGTCGGCAGGTGAATCGGCTGGCAACTCCACGCCTTGGTAGAGGGATCGGCCGGGCACTCCAGGCCTTGGCAGGGAGATTCGCCAGGCCGGCCACTCCAGCCCTTGAAAGGGAGATAGGCTAGCCACTTCACAATTTGGCGGGTTATCAGCTGGCAGGGGATCGGCCAGGAACTCTACGCGTTGGCAGGGGAATCGGCTGGCCACTCCACGCCTCGATTTTCGGATCAGCCCGGCACTCCAGGCCTTGACAGGGTGATCGGCCAGGCACTTCACGTATTGGCGGGTTATCAACTTATCGGCCAGGCGCTCCACGCGTCGGCAGGGGAATCGGCTGGGCACTCCACGCCTCGGTTTGTGGATCGGCCGAGCACTCCAGGCCTTGACAGGGTGACCGGCCAGGCACTCCACGCGTCGGCAGGGGACTCGGCTGGCAACTCCTCGCCTCGGCAGGGAAATCGTCCGGCCACTCCAGGTGTTGGCAGGGAGATTGGCCAGGAACTTCAAGTATTGGCAGGTTATCAGCTGGCAGAGGAATCGGCCAGGCACTCCACGCGTAGGCAGGGGAATCGGCTGTGCATTCCACGCCTCGGCAGGACAATCGGCCTTGCACTCCAGGCGTTGGCAGGGAGACGCGTCGGCAGGGGAATCGGCTGGGCAATCCATGCCTCGGCAGGGGGATCGGATAGGCATATCATTTATTGGCGGTCTATTAGCTGGCAGGGGAATCGGCGGGTTATCAGCTTATCGGCCAGGTGCTCTACGCGTCGGCAGGTGAATCGGCTGGCAACTCCACGCCTTGGTAGAGGGATCGGCCGGGCACTCCAGGCCTTGGCAGGGAGATTCGCCAGGCCGGCCACTCCAGCCCTTGAAAGGGAGATAGGCTAGCCACTTCACAATTTGGCGGGTTATCAGCTGGCAGGGGATCGGCCAGGAACTCCACGCGTTGGCAGGGGAATCGGCTGGCCACTCCACGCCTCGATTTTCGGATCAGCCAGGCACTCCAGGCCTTGACAGGGTGATCGGCCAGGCACTTCACGTATTGGCGGGTTATCAACTTATCGGCCAGGTGCTCCACGCGTCGGCAGGGGAATCGGCTGGGCACTCCACCCCTCGGTTTGTGGATCGGCCGAGCACTCCAGGCCTTGACAGGGTGACCGGCCAGGCACTTCACGTATTGGCGGGTCATCAGCTGCCAGGGGATCGGCCAGGCACTCCACTCCTCGGCAGCGGAATCGGCTGGCAACTCCACGCCTCGGCAGGAAAATCGGCCGGCCGCTCCAGGTGTTAGCAGGGAGATTGGCCAGGAACTTCAAGTATTGGCAGGTTATCAGCTGGCAGAGGAATCGGCCAGGCACTCCACGCGTCGGCAGGGGAATCGGCTGTGCATTCCACGCCTCGGCAGGACAATTGGCCTTGCACTCGAGGCGTTGGCAGGGAGACGCGTCGGCAGGGGAATCGGCTGGGCAATCCATGCCTCGGCAGGTGGATCGGACAGGCATATCATTTATTGGCGGTCTATTAGCTGGCAGGGGAATCGGTGGGTTATCAGCTTATCGCCCAGGTGCTCCACGCGTCGGCAGGTGAATCGGCTGGCAACTCCACGCCTCGTAGAGGGATCGGCCAGGCACTCCAGGCCTTGGCAGGGAGATTCGCCAGGCCGGCCACTCCAGCCCTTGAAAGGGAGATAGGCTAGGCACTTCACAATTTGGCGGGTTATCAGCTGGCAGGGAGATCGGCCAGGCACTTCACGTTTTGGCGGGTTATCAGCTTGCAGGGGATCGGCCAGGCACTCCACGCGTCGGCGGGGGAATCGGCTGGCCATTCCACGCCTCGGTAGAGGGATCGGCCGGGCACTCCAGGCCTTGGCAGGGAGATCGGCCAAGCACTTCACGTATGTGCGGGTTATCAACTGGCAGGGGATCGGCCAGGCACTCCACGCGTCGGCAGGGGAATCGGCTGGCAACTCCACGCCTTGGCAGATGGATCGACCGGGCACTCCAGGCCTTGGCAGGGAGATTGGCCAGGCACTTCACGTATTGGCGGGTTACAAGCTGGCAGGGGATCGGCCAGGCACTCTACGCGTCGGCACAGGAATCGGCTGGCCATTCCACGACTCAGAAGAGGGATCGTCTGGGCACTCTAGGCCTTGGCGGGGAGATCGGCCAGTTACTTCACGTATGGGCGGGTTATCAGCTGGCAGGGGATCGGCCAGGAACACCACGCGTCTGCAGAGGAATCGGCTGGCCACTCTACGCCTCGGTAGAGGGATCGGCCGGGTACTCCAGGCCTTGGCAGGGAGATTGGCCAAGCACTTAACGTATTGGCGGGTTATCAACTGGCAGAGGGTCGGCGAAGCTTTTCACGTCTCGGCAGGGGTATCAGCTTGCAGGGAATACGGCCTGGCACTGCCACCTCGGCTGTGGGATCGGACGGGCACTCCAGGTCTTGGCAGGGAGATCGAACAGGCATATCATTTATTGGCGGGCTATCACCTGGCAGGGGAATCGGCTAGGCAGTCAACGTCGGTAGGGGAATCGGCTGCGCATTCTTCGCCTTGGCGTGGATCGGCCTTGCAATCCAGGCGTTGGCAGGGAGATTGGGTAAGCACTTTTCGTATTCGCGGGTTATAAACTGGCAGGGAATCAGCCAGGCTCTTCACGTCTTGTCAGGGGTATCAGCTTGCAAGGAATACGGCCTGGCACTCCCACCTCGGCTATGGAATCGGACGGGCACTCCATGTCTTGGCAGGGAAATCGGGCAGGCATATCATTTATTGGCGGGCTATCACCTGGCAGGGGAATTGGCTAGGCAGTCTACGTCGGCAGGAGAATCAAATTCCACGCCTTGGCCTAGATCGGCCTTGCACTTAAGGCGTTGGCAGGGAGATTGGGCAGGCACTTTGCGTATTGGCGGGTTATAAACTGGCAGGGGATCGGCAAGGCTATACACGTCTTGGCAGGGGTATAAGCTGCAGGGAATGCGGCTTGGCACACCCACCTCGACTGTAGGATGTGCCGGGCACTCCAGGTTTTGGCAGGGAGATCGGGCAGGCATATCATTTATTGGCGGGCTATCACCTGGCAGGGGAATCGGCTAGGCATTCAACGCGTCGGCAGAGGAATCGGCTGGGCACTCCACGCCTCGGCAGGGGGATCGGCCTTGCACTCTAGGCGTTGGCAGGGAGATTGACTAGGCACTTCACGTATTGGCGGGTTATCAACTGACAGGGGAATCGGCTAGGCACTCCACGCGTCGGCAGGGGGATCGGCTGGGCACTCCACACCTCGACAGGCGAATCGGCCGGCCACTCCAGCCCTTGGAAGTGTTGGCAGGGAGATTGACTAGGCACTTCACGTATTGGCGGGCTATCAGCTGGCAGAGGATCGGCCAGGCACTCCACGCGTCGGCAGGGGATTCGGCTGGGCACTTCACGCCTCGGCAGGGGGATCGGACGGGCACTCCAGGTCTTAGCAAGGAGATCGGACAGGCATATCATTTATTGGCGGGTCATCAGCTGCCAGGGGATCGGCCAGGCACTCCACGCGTCGGCAGGGGAATCGGCCGGCCACTCCAGGTGTTGGCAGGGAGATTGGCTAGGCACTTCAAGTATTTGCAGGTTATTAGCTGGCAGAGGAATCGGCCAGGCACTCCACGCGTCGGCAGAGGAATCGGCTGGGCAATCCACGCCTCGGCAGGAGAATCGCCTTGCATTCGAGGCGGTGGCAGGGAGACGCGTCGGCACAGGAATCGGCTGGCCATTCCACGCCTTGGTAGAGGGATCGGCCGGGCACTCCAGGCCTTGGCAGGGAGATTGGCCAAGCACTTCACGTATTGGCAGGGGTATCAGCTTGCACGGAATACGGCCTGGCACTCCCACCTCGGCTGTGGGATCGGACGGGCACTTCAGGTCTTGGCAGGGAGATCGGACAGGCATATCATTTATAGGCGGGCTATTAGCTGGCAGGGGAATCGGATAGGCACTCCACGCGTCGGCAGGGGAATCGGCTGGCCACTCCACGCCTCGGCAGGGGAATCGGCCGGCCACTCCAGGCCTTAGCAAGGAGTTCGGCCAGGCACTTCATGTATTGGCGGGTTATCGGCTTATCGGCCACGCGTCGGCAGGGGAATCGGCTAGGCACTCCACGCCTCGGCAGAGTGATCGGCCGGGCACTCCAGCCCTTGGCAGGGAGATCGGCCAGGCACTTCACGTTTTGGCGGGTTATCAGCTGGCAGGGGATCGGCCAGGCTCTTCACGTCTCGGCAGGAATACGGTTTGGCACTCCCAGCTCGACGGTGGGTTCGGCCGGGCACTCCAGGTTTCGGCAGGGAGATCGGGGAGGCATATCATTTATTGGCGGGCTATCAGCTGGCAGGGGAATGGGCTGGGCACTCCACGCCTCGGCAGGAGAATCGCCTTGCATTCGAGGCGTTGGCAGGGAGACGCGTCGGCAGGGGAATCGGCTGGGCATTCCATGCCTCGGCAGGGGGATCGGACGGGCACTCCAGGTCTTGTCAGGGAGATCGGACAGGCATATCATTTATTGGCGGGTTATCAGCTGCCAGTGGATCGGCCAGGCACTCCACGCGTCGGCAGGGGAATCGGCTGGGCACTCCACGCCTCGGCAGGAGAATCGCCTTGCATTCGAGGCGTTGGCAGGGAGACGCGTCGGCAGGGGAATCGGCTGGGCATTCCATGCCTCGGCAGGGGATCGGACGGGCACTCCAGGTCTTGTCAGGGAGATCGGACAGGCATATCATTTATAGGCGGGCTATTAGCTCGCAGGGGAATCGGATAGGCACTCCACGCGTCGGCAGGGGAATCGGCTGGGCACTCAACGCCTCGGCAGGGGAATCGGCCGGCCACTCCAAGCCTTGGCAAGGAGTAAGGCCAGGCATTTCACGTATTGGCGGCTTATTACCATTTTGGACAGGAGCTCCACGCGACGGCAGGGGAATCGGATAGGCACTCCACGCCTCGGCAGAGTGGTCGGCCGGGCACTCCAGCCCTTGGCAGGGAGATCGGCCAGGCACTTCACGTTTTGGCGGGCTATCAGCTGGCAGGGGATCGGCCAGGCTCTTCACGTCTCGGCAGGAATACGGTTTTGCAATCCCACCTCGACTGTGGGTTCGGCCGGGCACTCCAGGTTTCGGCAGGGAGATCGGGCAGGCATATTATTTATTGGCGGGCTATCAGCTGGCAGGGGAATCGGCTAGGCACTCCACGCGTCGGCAGGGGAATCGGCTGGGCACTCCACGCCTCGGCAAGGGAATCGGCCGGCCACTCCAGCCCTTGGAAGGGATATAGGCTAGGCACTTCACAATTTGGCGGGTTATCAGCTGGAAGGGGATCGCCCAGGAACTCCACGTGTCGGCAGGGGAATCGGCTGGCAACTCCTAGCTTTGGTCGAGGGATCGGCCAGGCACTCCAGGCCTTGGCAGGGAAATTGGCCAGGCACTTCACGTATTGGCGGGTTATCAGCTGGCAGGGGATCGGCCAGGCACTCCACGCGTCGGCACAGGAATCGGCTGGCCATTCCACGCCTTGGTAGAGGGATCGGCCGGGCAGTCCAGGCCTTGGCAGGGAAATTGGCCAGGCACTTCACGTATTGGCAGGTTATCAGCTGGCAGGGGATCGGGCAGGCACTCCACGCGTCGGCACAGGAATCGGCTGGCCATTCCACGCCTCGGTAGAGGGATCGGCCGGGCACTCCAGGCCTTGACAGGGAGATCGGCCAAGCACTTCACTTATTGGCGGCACTCCAGGCACCAGCCAGGAACTCTACGCGTCGGCAGGGGAATCGGCTGGCCACTCCACGCCTCGATTTTGGGATCAGCCAGGCACTCCAGGCATTGACAGGGTGATCGGCCAGGCACTTCACGTATTGGCGGGTCATCAGCTGCCAGGGGATCGGCCAGGCACTCCACGCGTCGGCAGGGGAATCGGCTGGCAACTCCACGCCTCAGCAGGGAAATCGGCTGGCCACTCCAGGTGTTGGCAGGGAGATTGGCCAGGAACTTCAAGTATTGGCAGGTTATCAGCTGGCAGAGGAATCGGCCAGGCACTCCACGCGTCGGCAGGGGAATCGGCTGGGCAATCCATGCCTCGGCAGGGGGATCGGACAGGCATATAATTTATTGGCGGTCTATTAGCTGGCAGGGGAATCGGCGGGTTATCAGCTTATCGGCCAGGAACTCCACGCGTTGGCAGGGGAATCGGCTGGCAACTCCACGCCTTGGTAGAGGGATCGGCTGGGCACTCAAGGCCTTGGCAGGGAGATCGGCCAGGCTCTTCACGTCTCGGCAGGAATACGATTTTGCAATCCCACCACGACTGTGGGTTCGGCCGGGCACTTCAGGTTTCGGCCGGGCACTTCAGGTTTCGGCAGGGAGATCGGCCAGGCATATCAATTATTGGCGGGCTGTGAGCTGGCAGAGGAATCGGCTGGTTATCAGCTTATCGGCCAGATGCTCCACGCGTCGGCAAGGGAATCGGCTACGCACTCCACGCCTCGGCAGAGTGGTCGGCCGGGCACTCCAGCCCTTGGCAGGAAGATAGCCCAGGCACTTCACAATTTGGCGGGTTATCAGCTAGCAGGGGATCCACCAGGAACTTCACGCGTCTGCAGGGGAATCGGCTGGCCACTCCACGCCTCGGTTTTGGGATCGGCCGGGCACTCCAGGCCTTGGCAAGGAGATCGGCCAGGCACTTTACGTATTGGCGGGTTATCAGCTGGCAGGTGATCGGCCAGGAACTCGACGCGTCGGCAGGGGAATCGGCTGGGAGCGCCACGCCGCGGCAGGAGAATCAGCCTTGCAGTCCAGGCGTTGGCAGGGAGACGCGTCTGCTGGGGGATCGGACGGGCACTCCAGGTCTTGGCAGGGAGATTGGCCAGGCATATCATTTATTGGCGGGCTGTTAGCTGGCAGAGGAATCGGCTGGTTATCAGCTTATCGGCCAGATGCTCCACGCGTCGGCAAGGGAATCGGCTACGCACTCCACGCCTCGGCAGAGTGGTCGGCCGGGCACTCCAGCCCTTGGAAGGAAGATAGGCCAGGCACTTCACAATTTGGCGGGTTATCAGCTGGAAGGGGATCGGCCAGGAACTCCACGCGTCGGCAGGGGAATCGGCTGGCATCTCCACGCCTTGGAAGAGGGATCGGCCGGGCACTCCAGGCCTTGGCAGGGAGATTGGCCAGGCACTTCACGTATTGGCGGGTTATCAGCTGGCAGGGGATCGGGCAGGCACTCCACGCGTCGGCACAGGAATCGGCTGGCCATTCCACGCCTTGGTAGAGGGATCGGCCGGGCACTCCAGGCCTTGGCAGGGAAATTGGCCAGCCACTTCACGTATTGGCGGGTTATCAGCTGGCAGAGGATCGGCCAGGCATTCCACGCGTCGGCACAGGAATCGGCCGGCCATTCCACGCCTCGACAGAGGGATCGGCTGGGCACTCCAGGCCTTGGCAGGGAAAGCGGCCAGGCACTTCACGTATTGGCGGGTTATCAGCTGGCAGGGGATCGACCAGGCACTCCACGCGTCGGCACGGGAATCGGCTGGGAGCGCCACGCCGCGGCAGGAGAATCAGCCTTGCAGTCCAGGCGTTGGCAGGGAGACGCGTCTGCTGGGGGATCGGACGGGCACTCCAGGTCTTGGCAGGGAGATCGGCCAGGCATATCATTTATTGGCGGGCTGTGAGCTGGCAGAGGAATCGGCTGGTTATCAGCTTATCGGCCAGATGCTCCACGCGTCGGCAAGGGAATCGGCTACGCACTCCACGCCTCGGCAGAGTGGTCGGCCGGGCACTCCAGCCCTTGGCAGGAAGATAGGCCAGGCACTTCACAATTTGGCGGGTTATCAGCTGGCAGGGGATCCACCAGGAACTTCACGCGTCTGCAGGGGAATCGGCTGGCCACTCCACGCCTCGGTTTTGGGATCGGCCGGGCACTCCAGGCTTTGGCAAGGAGATCGGCCAGGCACTTTACGTATTGGCGGGTTATCAGTTTGCAGAGGATCGGCCAGAAGCTCCACGCGTCGGCAGCGGAATCGGCTGGCCACTCCATGCCTCGGTTTGGGGAACGGCCGGGCACTCCAGGCCTTGGCAAGGAGATCAGCCAGGCACTTTACGTGTTGGCGGGTTATCAGTTTGCAGAGGATCGGCCAGAAGCTCCACGCGTCGGCAGGGGAATCGGCTGGGCACTCCACGCCTCGGCAAGGGAATCGGCCGGCCACTCCAGCCCTTGGAAGGGATGTAGGCTAGGCACTTCAAAATTTGGCGGGTTATCAGCTGGAAGGGGATCGGCCAGGAACTCCACGCGTCGGCAGGGGAATCGGCTGACAACTCCTAGCTTTGGTAGAGGGATCGGCCAGGCACTCCAGGCCTTGGCAGGTAAATTGGCCAGGCACTTCACGTATTGGCGGGTTATCAGCTGGCAGGGGATCGGGCAGGCACTCCACGCGTCGGCACAGGAATCGGCTGGCCATTCCACGCCTTGGTAGAGGGATCGGCCGGGCACTCAAGGCCTTGGCAGGGAAATTGGCCAGGCACTTCACGTATTGGCGGGTTATCAGCTGGCAGAGGCAGGTTATCAACTAGCAGGGGATCGGCCAGGCACTCCACGCGTCGGCAGGGGAATCGGTCGGCTTCTCCAGCCCTTGGAAGGGAGAAAGGCTAGGCACTTCACAATTTGGCGGGTTATCAGCTGGCAGGGGATCTGCCAGGAACTTCACGCGTCGGCAAGGGAATCGGCCGGGCACTCCACGCCTCGGCAGGGAAATCGGCCGGCCACTCTAGGCCTTGGCAAGGAGATCGGCCAGGCAATTGACGTAGTGGCGGGTTATCAGCTGGCAGGGGATCGGCCAGGCACTCCACGCGTCGGCACAGGAAACGGCTGGCCATTCCACGCCTCGGTAGAGGGATCGGCCGGGCACTCCAGGCCTTGACAGGGAGATCGGCCAAGCACTTCACTTATTGGCGGGTTATCAACTGGCAGGGGACCAAGCTGTTCACGTCTCGGCAAGGGTAACAGCTTGCGGGCAATACGGCTTGGCACTCCCACCTCGGCTGTGGGATCGGCCGGGCACTCCGGGTTTTGGCAGGGGAATCGGCTGGGCACTCCACGCCTCGGTAAGGAAATCGGCCGGCCACTCCAGGCCTTGGCAAGGAGATCAGCCAGGTACTTCCCGTATTGGCGGGTTATCAACTGGCAGTGGATCGGTCAGGCACTCCACGTGTGGGCAGGGGAATCGGCTAGCCACTCCATGCCTCGGCAGGGGAATCGGTCGGCCTTTCCAGCCCTTGGAAGGGAGATAGGCTAGGCACTTCACAATTGGGCGGGTTATCAGCTGGCAGGGGATCCGCCAGGAACTCCACGCGTCGGCAGAATAGTCGGCCGGGCACTCTTAGCCTTGGCAAGGAGATCGGCCAGGCAATTCACGTAGTGGCGGGTTATCAGCTGGCAGGGGATTGGCCAGGCACTCCACGCGTGGGCAGGGGAATCGGCTGGCTACTCCACGCCTCGGCAGGGTGGTCGGCCGGGCACTCCAGCCCTTGGCAGGGAGATCGGCCAGGCACTTCACGTTTTGGCGGATTATCCGCTGGCAGGGGATTGGCCAGGCTATCCACGCATCGGCAGGGCAATTTGCTGGCCACTCCACGCCTTGGTAGAGGGATCGGCCGGGCACTCCAGGCCTTGGCAGGGAAATTGGCCGGGCATTTCACGTGTTGGCGGCTAACCAGCTAGCAGGGGATCGGTAAGGCTCTTCACGTCTCGGCAGGAATACGGTTTTGCACTCCCACCTCGACTAAGGGATCGGCCGGGCACTCCAGGTCTTAGCAGGGAGATCGGGCAGGCATATCATATATTGGTGGTTTGGGGAACGGCCGGGCACTCCAGGCCTTGGCAGGGAGATCGGCCAGGCACTTCACGTATTGGCGGGTTATCAGCTGGCAGGGGATCGGCCAGGAACTCCACGCGTCTGCAGGGGAATCGGCTGGCCACTACACGCCTCGGTTTTGGGATCGGCAGGGCACTCCAGGCCTTGGCAAGGAGATCGGCCAGGCACTTCACGTATTGGCGGGGTATCAGCTGGCAGGGGATCGGCCAGGCACTGCACGCGTCGGCAGAGGAATCGGCTGGCCCCTCCACGCCTCGGTAGAGGATCGGCCGGGCACTCCAGGCATTGGCAGGGAGATCTGCCAGACACTTCATGTATTGGCGGGTTATCAACTGGCAGGGGATCGGCCAGGCTCTTCTCGTCTCGGCAGGGGTATCAGCTTGCAGGGAATACGGCTTGGCACACCCACCTCGGCTGCGGGTTTGGCCGGGCACTCCAGGAATTGGCAGGGAGATCGGGCAGGTATATCATTTATTGGCGGGTTATCAGCTGGCAGGGGAATCGGCTAGGCACTCCACGCGTCGGCAGGGGAATCGGCTGGGCACTCCACGCCTCGGCAGGGGGATCGGCCGGGCACTCCAGGCATTGGCAGGGAGATCGGCAAGGCACTTCACGTATTGGCGGGTTATCAGCTAGCAGGGGATCGGCCAGGAGCTCGACGCGTCGGCAGCGGAATCGGCTGGCCACTCCATGCCTCGGTTTGGGGAACGGCCGGGCACTCCAGGCCTTGGCAGGGAGATCGGCAAGGCACTTCATGTATTGGGGGGTTATCAGCTGGCAGGTGATCGGCCAGGAACTCCACGCGTCGGCAGGGGAATCGGCTGGCCACTCCACGCCTCGGTTTTGGGATCGGCCGGGCACTCCAGGCCTTGGCAAAGAGATCACTCCATGCCTCGGTTTGGGGAACGGCCGGGCACTCCAGGCCTTGGCAGGGAGATCGGCCAGGCACTTCACGTATTGGCGGGTTATCAGCTGGCAGGGGATCGGCCAGGCACTCCACGCGTGGGCAGGGGAATCGGCTGGCCACTCCATGCCTCGGTTTGGGGAATCGGCTGACTACTCCACGCCTCGGCAGGGTGGTCGGCCGGGTACTCCAGCCCTTGGCAGGGAGATCGGCCAGGCACTTCACGTTTTGGCGGATTATCAGCTGGCAGGAGATTGGCCAGGCTATCCACGCATCGGCAGGGCAATTTGCTGGCCACTCCACGCCTTGGTAGAGGGATAAGCCGGGCACTCCAGGCCTTGGCAGGGAAATTGGCCAGGCATTTTACGTGTTGGCGGGTTATCAGCTAGCAATACGGTTTTGCACTCCCACCTCGACTAAGGGATCGGCCGGCCACTCCAGGTCTTGGCAAGGAGATCGGCCAGGCACCTTACGTATTGGCGGGCTATCAGCTTGCAGAGGATCGGCCAGAAGCTCCACGCGTCGGCAGGGGAATCAGCTAGCCACTCCATGCCTCAATTTGGGGAACGGCCGGGCACTCCAGGCCTTGGAAGGGAGATTGGCCAGGCACTTCACGTATTGGCGGGTTATTAGCTGGCAGGGAATACGGCTTGGCACTCCCACCTCGGCTGTGGGATCGGCCGGGCACTCCAGGTTTTGGAAGGGAAATCGGGCAGGCATATCATTTATTGGCGGGTTATCAGCTGGCAGGGGAATCGGCTAGGCACTCCACGCGTTGGCAGGGGAATCGGCTGGCTACTCCACGCCTCGGCAGGGTGGTCGGCCGGGCACTCCAGCCCTTGGCAGGGAGATCGGCCAGGCACTTCACGTGTTGGCGGGTTATCAGCTTGCAGGGGAATCGCCTAGGCACTCCACGCGTCGGCAAAGGGATCGGCTAACCACTCCATGCCTCGGTTTGGGGAACGGCCGAGCACTCCAGGCCTTGGAAGGGAGATCGGCCAGGCACTTTACGTATTGGCGGGTTATCAGTTTGCAGAGGATCGGCCAGAAGCTCCACGCCTCGGCAAGGAAATCGGCCGGCCACTCCAGGCCTTGGCAAGGAGATCGGCCAGGCACTTCCCGTATTGGCGGGTTATCAACTGGCAGTGGATCGGCCAGGCACTCCACGCGTGGGCAGGGGAATCGGCTGGCTACTCCACGCCTCGGCAGGGTGGTCGGCCGGGCACTCCAGCCCTTGGCAGGGAGATCGGCCAGGCACTTCACGTTTTGGCGGATTATCAGCTGGCAGGGGATTGGCCAGGCTATCCACGCATCGGCAGGGCAATTTGCTGGCCACTCCACGCCTTGGTAGAGGGATCGGCCGGGCACTCCAGGCCTTGGCAGGGAAATTGGCCGGGCATTTCACGTGTTGGCGGGTTATCAGCTAGCAGGGGATCGGTTAGGCTCTTCACGTCTCGGCAGGAATACGGTTTTGCACTCCCACCTCGACTAAGGGATCGGTCGGGCACTCCAGGTCTTAGCAGGGAGATCGGGCAGGCATATCATATATTGGCGGGTAATCAGCTTGCAGGGGAATCGGCTAGGCACTCCACGCGTCGGCAGAGGAATCGGCTGGGCACTCCACGCCTCGGCAGGGAAATCGGCCGGCCACTCCAGGCCTTGGCAAGGAGATCGGCCAGGCACTTTACGTATTGGCGGGTTATCAGTTTGCAGAGGATCGGCCAGAAGCTCGACGCGTCGGCAGCGGAATCGGCTGGCCACTCCATGCCTAGGTTTGGGGAACGGCCGGGCACTCCAGGCCTTGGCAGGGAGATCGGCCAGGCACTTCACGTATTGGCGGGTTATCAGCTGGCAGGAGATCGGCCAGGAACTCCACGCGTCTGCAGGGGAATCGGCTGGCCACTCCACGCCTCGGTTTTGGGATCGGCCGGGCACTCCAGGCCTTGGCAAGGAGATCGGCCAGGCACTTCACGTATTGGCGGGTTATCAGCTGGCAGGGGATCGGCCAGGCACTGCACGCGTTGGCAGGGGAATCGGCTGGCCACTCCATGCCTCGGTTTGGGGAATCGGCTGGCTACTCCACGCCTCGGCAGGGTGGTCGGCCGGGTACTCCAGCCCTTGGCAGGGAGATCGGCCAGGCACTTCACGTTTTGGCGGATTATCAGCTGGCAGGAGATTGGCCAGGCTATCCACGCAGCGGCAGGGCAATTTGCTGGTCACTCCACGCCTTGGTAGAGGGATAAGCCGGGCACTCCAGGCCTTGGCAGGGAAATTGGCCAGGCATTTTACGTGTTGGCGGGTTATCAGCTAGCAGGGGATCGGTTAGGCTCTTCACGTCTCGGCAGGAATACGGTTTTGCACTCCCACCTCGACTAAGGGATCGGCCGGGCACTCCAGGTCTTAGCAGGGAGATCGAGCAGGCATATCATATATTGGCGGGTTATCAGCTTGCAGGGGAATCGGCTAGGCACTCCACGCGTCGGCAGAGGAATCGGCTGGGCACTCCACGCCTCGGCAGGGAAATCGGCCGGCCACTCCAGGCCTTGGCAAGGAGATCGGCCAGGCACTTTACGTATTGGCGAGTTATCAGTTTGCAGAGGATCGGCCAGAAGCTCGACGCGTCGGCAGCGGAATCGGCTGGCCACTCCATGCCTCGGTTTGGGGAACGGCCGGGCACTCCAGGCCTTGGCAGGGAGATCGGCCAGGCACTTCACGTATTGGCGGGTTATCAGCTGGCAGGGGATCGGATAGGAACTCCACGCGTCTGCAGGGGAATCGGCTGGCCACTCCACGCCTCGGTTTTGGGATCGGCCGGGCGCTCCAGGCCTTGGCAAGGAGATCGTCCAGGCATTTCACGTATTGGCGGGTTATCAGCTGGCAGGGGATCGGCCAGGCACTGCACGCGTCGGCAGAGGAATCGGCTGGCCACTCCACGCCTCGGCAAGGAGATCGGCCAGGCACTTTACGTATTGGCGGGTTATCAGTTTGCAGAGGATCGGCCAGAAGCTCCACGCGTCGGCAGCGGAATCTGCTGGCCACTCCATGCCTCGGTTTGGGGAACGGCCGGGCACTCCAAGCCTTGGCAGGGAGATCGGCCAGGCACTTCACGTTTTGGTGGATTATCAGCTGGCAGGGGATTGGCCAGGCCATCCACGCATCGGCAGGGGAATCGGCTGGGCACTCCACGCGTCTGCAAGGGAATTGGCTGGCCACTCCAGGTCTTGGCAAGGAGATCGGCCAGGCACTTCCCGTATTGGCGGGTTATCAGTTTGCAGAGGATCGGCCAGAAGCTCCACTCGTCGGCAGCGGATTCGGCTGGCCACTCCATGCCTCGGTTTGGGGAACGGCCGGGCACTCCAGGCCTTGGCAGGGAAATCGGCCAGGCACTTCACGTATTGGCGGGTTATCAGCTGGCAGGGGATCGGATAGGAACTCCACGCGTCTGCAGGGGAATCGGCTGGCCACTCCACGCCTCGGTTTTGGGATCGGCCGGGCACTCCAGGCCTTGGCAAAGAGATCGGCCAGGCACTTTACGTATTGGCGGGTTATCAGTTTGCAGAGGATCGGCCAGAAGCTCCACGCGTCGGCAGCGGAATCGGCTGGCCACTCCATGCCTCGGTTTGGGGAACGGCCGGGCACTCCAGGCCTTGGCAGGGAGATCGGCCAGGCACTTCACGTATTGGCGGGTTATCAGCTGGCAGGAGATCGGCCAGAAGCTCCACGCGTCTGCGGGGGAATCGGCCGGCCACTCCACGCCTCGGTTTTGGGATCGGCCGGGCACTCCAGGCCTTGGCAAGGAGATCGGCCAGGCACTTCACGTATTGGCGGGTTATCAGCTGGCAGGGGATCGGCCAGGCACTGCACGCGTCGGCAGAGGAATCGGCTGGCCACTCCACGCCTCGGCAAGGAGATCGGCCAGGCACTTTACGTATTGGCGGGTTATCAGTTTGCAGAGGATCGGCCAGAAGCTCCACGCGTCGGCAGCGGAATCTGCTGGCCGCTCCATGCCTCGGTTTGGGGAACGGCCGGGCACTCCAGGCCTTGGCAGGGAAATCGGCCAGGCACTTCACGTATTGGCGGGTTATCAGCTGGCAGGGGATCGGCCAAGAACTCCACGCGTCTGCAGGGGAATCGGCTGGCCACTCCACGCCTCGGTTTTGGGATCGGCCGCGCACTCCAGGCCTTGACAGGGAGATCGGCCAAGCACTTCACTTATTGGCGGATAATCAACTGGCAGGGGATCGGCGAGGCTGTTCACGTCTCGGCAGGGGTATCAGCTTGCAGGGAATACGGCTTGGCACTCCAACCTCAACTGTGGGATCGGTCGGGCAGGTTTTGGCAGGGAAATCGGGCAGGCATATCATTTATTGGCGGGTTTTCAGCTGGCAGGAGAATCGGCTAGGCACTCCACGCGTCGGCAGGGGAATCGGCTGGGCACTCCACGCCTCGGCAGGGAAATCGGCCGGCCACTCCAGGCCTTGGCAAGGAGATCGGCCAGGCACTTCCCGTATTGGCGGGTTATCAACTGGCAGTGGATCGGCCAGGCACTCCACGCGTGGGCAGGGGAATCGGCTGGGCACTCCACGCGTCTGCAAGGGAATTGGCTGGCCACTCCAGGTCTTGGCAAGGAGATCGGCCAGGTACTTCCCGTATTGGCGGGTTATCAACTGGCAGTGGATCGGCCAGGCACTCCACGCGTGGGCAGGGGAATCGGCTGGCTACTCCACGCCTCGGCAGGGTGGTCGGCCGGGCACTTCAGCCCTTCGCAGGGAGATCGGCCAGGCACTTCCCGTATTGGCGGGTTATCAGTTTGCAGAGGATCGGCCAGAAGCTCCACGCGTCGGCAGCGGAATCGGCTGGCCACTCCATGCCTCGGCTTGGGGAACGGCCGGGCACTTCAATTCTTGGCAGGGAGATCGGCCAGGCACTTCACGTTTTGGCGGATTATCAGCTGGCAGGAGATTGGCCAGGCTATCCACGCATCGGCAGGGGAATCGGCTGGGCACTCCACGCGTCTGCAAGGGAAGTGGCTGGCCACTCCAGGTCTTGGCAAGGAGATCGGCCAGGCACTTCCCGTATTGGCGGGTTATCAACTGGCAGTGGATCGGCCAGGCACTCCACGCGTGGGCAGGGGAATCGGCTGGCTACTCCACGCCTCGGCAGGGTGGTCGGCCGGGCACTCCAGCCCTTCGCAGGGAGATCGGCCAGGCACTTCCCGTATTGGCGGGTTATCAGTTTGCAGAGGATCGGCCAGAAGCTCCACGCGTCGGCCGCGGAATCGGCTGGCCACTCCATGCCTCGGTTTGGGGAACGGCCGGGCACTCCAGGCCTTGGCAGGGAGATCGGCCAGGCACTTCACGTATTGGCGCGTTATCAGCTGGCAGGAGATCGGCCAGGAACTCCACGCGTCTGCCGGGGAATCGGTTGGCCACTCCACGCCTCGGTTTTGGGATCGGCCGGGCACTCCAGGCCTTGGCAAGGAGATCGGCCAGGCACTTTACGTATTGGCGGGTTATCAGTTTGCAGAGGATCGGCCAGAAGCTCCACGCGTCGGCAGCGGAATCGGCCGGCCACTCCATGCCTCGGTTTGGGAAACGGCCGGGCACTCCAGGCCTTGGCAGGGAGATCGGCCAGGCACTTCACGTATTGGCGGGTTATCAGCTGGCAGGGGATCGGCCAGAAGCTCCACGCGTCTGCAGGGGAATCGGCTGGCCACTCCACGCCTCAGTTTTGGGATCGGCCGGGCACTCCAGGCCTTGGAAAGGAGATCGGCCAGGCACTTCACGTATTGGCGGGTTATCAGCTGGCAGGGGATCGGCCAGGCACTGCACGCGTCGGCAGAGGAATCGGCTGGCCACTCCACGCCTCGGCAAGGAGATCGGCCAGGCACTTTACGTATTGGCGGGTTATCAGTTTGCAGAGGATCGGCCAGAAGCTCCACGCGTCGGCAGCGGAATCTGCTGGCCACTCCATGCCTCGGTTTGGGGAACGGCCGGGCACTCCAGGCCTTGGCAGGGAGATCGGCCAAGCACTTCACTTATTGGCGGATAATCAACTGGCAGGGGATCGGCGAGGCTGTTCACGTCTCGGCAGGGGTATCAGCTTGCAGGGAATACGGCTTGGCACTCCCACCTCGGCTGTGGGATCGGTCGGGCACTCCAGGTTTTGGCAGGGAGATCGGGCAGGCATAACATTTATTGGCGGGTTATCAGCTGGCAGGAGAATCGGCTAGGCACTCCACGCGTCGGCAGGGGAATCGGCTGGGCACTCCACGCCTCGGCAGGGAAATCGGCCGGCCACTCCAGGCCTTGGCAAGGAGATCGGCCAGGCACTTTACGTATTGGCGGGTTATCAGTTTGCAGAGGATCGGCCAGAAGCTCCACGCGTCGGCAGCGGAATCTGCTGGCCACTCCATGCCTCGGTTTGGGGAACGGCCGGGCACTCCAAGCCTTGGCAGGGAGATCGGCCAGGCACTTCACGTTTTGGCGGATTATCAGCTGGCACGGGTTTGGCCAGGCTATCCACGCATCGGCAGGGGAATCGGCTGGGCACTCCACGCAAGGGAATTGGCTGGCCACTCCAGGTCTTGGCAAGGAGATCGGCCAGGCACCTCCCGTATTGGCGGGTTATCAACTGGCAGTGGATCGGCCAGGCACTCCACGCGTGGGCAGGGGAATCGGCTGGCTACTCCACGCCTCGGCAGGGTGGTCGGCCGGGCACTCCAGGCCTTGGCAAGGAGATCGGCCCGGCACTTTACGTATTGGCGGGTTATCAGTTTGCAGAGGATCGGCCAGAAGCTCCACGCGTCGGCAGCGGAATCTGCTGGCCACTCCATGCCTCGGTTTGGGGAACGGCCGGGCACTCCAAGCCTTGGCAGGGAGATCGGCCAGGCACTTCACGTTTTGGCGGATTATCAGCTGGCAGGGGATTGGCCAGGCTATCCACGCATCGGCAGGGGAATCGGCTGGGCACTCCACGCGTCTGCAAGGGAATTGGCTGGCCACTCCAGGTCTTGGCAAGGAGATCGGCCAGGCACCTCCCGTATTGGCGGGTTATCAACTGGCAGTGGATCGGCCAGGCACTCCACGCGTGGGCAGGGGAATCGGCTGGCTACTCCACGCCTCGGCAGGGTGGTCGGCCGGGCACTCCAGCCCTTGGCAGGGAGATCGGCCAGGCACTTCTCGTTTTGGCGGATTATCAGCTGGCAGGGGATTGGCCAGGCTATCCACGCATCGGCAGGGCAATTTGCTGGCCACTCCACGCCTTGGTAGAGGGATCGGCCGGGCACTCCAGGCCTTGGCAGGAAAATTGGCCGGGCATTTCACGTGTTGGCGGGTTATCAGCTAGCAGGGGATCGGTAAGGCTCTTCACGTCTCGGCAGGAATACGGTTTTGCACTCCCACCTCGACTAAGGGATCGGCCGGGCACTCCAGGGCTTAGCAGGGAGATCGGGCAGGCAGATCATATATTGGCAGGTTATCAGCAGGGGAATCGGCTAGGCACTCCACGCGTCGGCAGAGGAATCGGCTGGGCACTCCACGCCTCGGCAGGGAAATCGGCCGGCCACTCCAGGCCTTGGCAAGGAGATCGGCCAGGCACTTCCCGTATTGGCGGGTTATCAACTGGCAGTGGATCGGCCAGGCACTCCACGCGTGGGCAGGGGAATCGGCTGGGCACTCCACGCGTCTGCAAGGGAATTGGCTGGCCACTCCAGGTCTTGGCAAGGAGATCGGCCAGGCACTTCCCGTATTGGCGGGTTATCAACTGGCAGTGGATCGGCCAGTCACTCCACGCGTGGGCAGGGGAATCGGCTGGCTACTCCACGCCTCGGCAGGGTGGTCGGCCGGGCACTTCAGCCCTTCGCAGGGAGATTGGCCAGGCACTTCCCGTATTGGCGGGTTATCAGTTTGCAGAGGATCGGCCAGAAGCTCCACGCGTCGGCAGCGGAATCGGCTGGCCACTCCATGCCTCGGTTTGGGGAACGGCCGGGCACTTCAATTCTTGGCAGGGAGATCGGCCAGGCACTTCACGTTTTGGCGGATTATCAGCTGGCAGGAGATCGGCCAGAAGCTCCACGCGTCTGCGGGGGAATCGGCTGGGCACTCCACGCGTCTGCAAGGGAATTGGCTGGCCACTCCAGGTCTTAGCAAGGAGATCGGCCAGGCACTTCCCGTATTGGCGGGTTATCAACTGGCAGTGGATCGGCCAGGCACTCCACGCGTGGGCAGGGGAATCGGCTGGCTACTCCACGCCTCGGCAGGGTGGTCGGCCGGTTACTCCAGCCCTTCGCAGGGAGATCGGCCAGGCACTTCCCGTATTGGCGGGTTATCAGTTTGCAGAGGATCGGCCAGAAGCTCCACGCGTCGGCAGCGGAATCGGCTGGCCACTCCATGCCTCGGTTTGGGGAACGGCCGGGCACTCCAGGCCTTGGCAGGAAGATCGGCCAGGCACTTCACGTATTGGCGCGTTATCAGCTGGCAGGAGATCGGCCAGGAACTCCACGCGTCTGCAGGGGAATCGGCTGGCCACTCCACGCCTCGGTTTTGGGATCGGCCGGGCACTCCAGGCCTTGGCAAAGAGATCGGCCAGGCACTTTACGTATTGGCGGGTTATCAGTTTGCAGAGGATCGGCCAGAAGCTCCACGCGTCGGCAGCGGAATCGGCTGGCCACTCCATGCCTCGGTTTGGGGAACGGCCGGGCACTCCAGGCCTTGGCAGGGAGATCGGCCAGGCACTTCACGTATTGGCGGGTTATCAGCTGGCAGGAGATCGGCCAGAAGCTCCACGCGTCTGCGGGGGAATCGGCCGGCCACTCCACGCCTCGGTTTTGGGATCGGCCGGGCACTCCAGGCCTTGGCAAGGAGATCGGCCAGGCACTTCACGTATTGGCGGGTTATCAGCTGGCAGGGGATCGGCCAGGCACTGCACGCGTCGGCAGAGGAATCGGCTGGCCACTCCACGCCTCGGCAAGGAGATCGGCCAGGCACTTTACGTATTGGCGGGTTATCAGTTTGCAGAGGATCGGCCAGAAGCTCCACGCGTCGGCAGCGGAATCTGCTGGCCGCTCCATGCCTCGGTTTGGGGAACGGCCGGGCACTCCAGGCCTTGGCAGGGAAATCGGCCAGGCACTTCACGTATTGGCGGGTTATCAGCTGGCAGGGGATCGGCCAAGAACTCCACGCGTCTGCAGGGGAATCGGCTGGCCACTCCACGCCTCGGTTTTGGGATCGGCCGCGCACTCCAGGCCTTGACAGGGAGATCGGCCAAGCACTTCACTTATTGGCGGATAATCAACTGGCAGGGGATCGGCGAGGCTGTTCACGTCTCGGCAGGGGTATCAGCTTGCAGGGAATACGGCTTGGCACTCCAACCTCAACTGTGGGATCGGTCGGGCAGGTTTTGGCAGGGAAATCGGGCAGGCATATCATTTATTGGCGGGTTTTCAGCTGGCAGGAGAATCGGCTAGGCACTCCACGCGTCGGCAGGGGAATCGGCTGGGCACTCCACGCCTCGGCAGGGAAATCGGCCGGCCACTCCAGGCCTTGGCAAGGAGATCGGCCAGGCACTTCCCGTATTGGCGGGTTATCAACTGGCAGTGGATCGGCCAGGCACTCCACGCGTGGGCAGGGGAATCGGCTGGGCACTCCACGCGTCTGCAAGGGAATTGGCTGGCCACTCCAGGTCTTGGCAAGGAGATCGGCCAGGTACTTCCCGTATTGGCGGGTTATCAACTGGCAGTGGATCGGCCAGGCACTCCACGCGTGGGCAGGGGAATCGGCTGGCTACTCCACGCCTCGGCAGGGTGGTCGGCCGGGCACTTCAGCCCTTCGCAGGGAGATCGGCCAGGCACTTTCCGTATTGGCGGGTTATCAGTTTGCAGAGGATCGGCCAGAAGCTCCACGCGTCGGCAGCGGAATCGGCTGGCCACTCCATGCCTCGGCTTGGGGAACGGCCGGGCACTTCAATTCTTGGCAGGGAGATCGGCCAGGCACTTCACGTTTTGGCGGATTATCAGCTGGCAGGAGATTGGCCAGGCTATCCACGCATCGGCAGGGGAATCGGCTGGGCACTCCACGCGTCTGCAAGGGAAGTGGCTGGCCACTCCAGGTCTTGGCAAGGAGATCGGCCAGGCACTTCCCGTATTGGCGGGTTATCAACTGGCAGTGGATCGGCCAGGCACTCCACGCGTGGGCAGGGGAATCGGCTGGCTACTCCACGCCTCGGCAGGGTGGTCGGCCGGGCACTCCAGCCCTTCGCAGGGAGATCGGCCAGGCACTTCCCGTATTGGCGGGTTATCAGTTTGCAGAGGATCGGCCAGAAGCTCCACGCGTCGGCCGCGGAATCGGCTGGCCACTCCATGCCTCGGTTTGGGGAACGGCCGGGCACTCCAGGCCTTGGCAGGGAGATCGGCCAGGCACTTCACGTATTGGCGCGTTATCAGCTGGCAGGAGATCGGCCAGGAACTCCACGCGTCTGCAGGGGAATCGGTTGGCCACTCCACGCCTCGGTTTTGGGATCGGCCGGGCACTCCAGGCCTTGGCAAGGAGATCGGCCAGGCACTTTACGTATTGGCGGGTTATCAGTTTGCAGAGGATCGGCCAGAAGCTCCACGCGTGGGCAGCGGAATCGGCCGGCCACTCCATGCCTCGGTTTGGGAAACGGCCGGGCACTTCAGGCCTTGGCAGGGAGATCGGCCAGGCACTTCACGTATTGGCGGGTTATCAGCTGGCAGGGGATCGGCCAGAAGCTCCACGCGTCTGCAGGGGAATCGGCTGGCCACTCCACGCCTCAGTTTTGGGATCGGCCGGGCACTCCAGGCCTTGGCAAGGAGATCGGCCAGGCACTTCACGTATTGGCGGGTTATCAGCTGGCAGGGGATCGGCCAGGCACTGCACGCGTCGGCAGAGGAATCGGCTGGCCACTCCACGCCTCGGCAAGGAGATCGGCCAGGCACTTTACGTATTGGCGGGTTATCAGTTTGCAGAGGATCGGCCAGAAGCTCCACGCGTCGGCAGCGGAATCTGCTGGCCACTCCATGCCTCGGTTTGGGGAACGGCCGGGCACTCCAGGCCTTGGCAGGGAGATCGGCCAAGCACTTCACTTATTGGCGGGTTATCAACTGGCAGGGGATCGTCCAGGCTCTTCACGTCTCGGCAGGGCTATCAGCTTGCAGGGAATACGGATTGGCACTCCCACCTCAGCTGCGGGATGAGCCGGGCACTCCAGGTCTTGGCAGGGAGATCGGGCCGGCATATCATTTATTGGCGGGTTATCAGTTGGCAGGGTAAGCTGCTGTGCACACCACGCGTCGGCAGGGGAATCGGCTGAGTACTCCACGCCTCGGCAGGGAAATCGGCCGGCCAATCCAGGCATTGGCAGGGAGATCGGCCAGGCACTTAACGTATTGGCGGGTTATCAGTTTGCAGAGGATCGGCCAGAAGCTCCACGCGTCGGCAGCGGAATCTGCTGGCCACTCCATGCCTCGGTTTGGGGAACGGCCGGGCACTCCAAGCCTTGGCAGGGAGATCGGCCAGGCACTTCACGTTTTGGCGGATTATCAGCTGGCACGGGTTTGGCCAGGCTATCCACGCATCGGCAGGGGAATCGGCTGGGCACTCCACGCAAGGGAATTGGCTGGCCACTCCAGGTCTTGGCAAGGAGATCGGCCAGGCACCTCCCGTATTGGCGGGTTATCAACTGGCAGTGGATCGGCCAGGCACTCCACGCGTGGGCAGGGGAATCGGCTGGCTACTCCACGCCTCGGCAGGGTGGTCGGCCGGGCACTCCAGGCCTTGGCAAGGAGATCGGCCCGGCACTTTACGTATTGGCGGGTTATCAGTTTGCAGAGGATCGGCCAGAAGCTCCACGCGTCGGCAGCGAAATCTGCTGGCCACTCCATGCCTCGGTTTGGGGAACGGCCGGGCACTCCAAGCCTTGGCAGGGAGATCGGCCAGGCACTTCACGTTTTGGCGGATTATCAGCTGGCAGGGGATTGGCCAGGCTATCCACGCATCGGCAGGGGAATCGGCTGGGCACTCCACGCGTCTGCAAGGGAATTGGCTGGCCACTCCAGGTCTTGGCAAGGAGATCGGCCAGGCACCTCCCGTATTGGCGGGTTATCAACTGGCAGTGGATCGGCCAGGCACTCCACGCGTGGGCAGGGGAATCGGCTGGCTACTCCACGCCTCGGCAGGGTGGTCGGCCGGGCACTCCAGCCCTTGGCAGGGAGATCGGCCAGGCACTTCTCGTTTTGGCGGATTATCAGCTGGCAGGGGATTGGCCAGGCTATCCACGCATCGGCAGGGCAATTTGCTGGCCACTCCACGCCTTGGTAGAGGGATCGGCCGGGCACTCCAGGCCTTGGCAGGAAAATTGGCCGGGCATTTCACGTGTTGGCGGGTTATCAGCTAGCAGGGGATCGGTAAGGCTCTTCACGTCTCGGCAGGAATACGGTTTTGCACTCCCACCTCGACTAAGGGATCGGCCGGGCACTCCAGGTCTTAGCAGGGAGATCGGGCAGGCAGATCATATATTGGCAGGTTATCAGCAGGGGAATCGGCTAGGCACTCCACGCGTCGGCAGAGGAATCGGCTGGGCACTCCACGCCTCGGCAGGGAAATCGGCCGGCCACTCCAGGCCTTGGCAAGGAGATCGGCCAGGCACTTCCCGTATTGGCGGGTTATCAACTGGCAGTGGATCGGCCAGGCACTCCACGCGTGGGCAGGGGAATCGGCTGGGCACTCCACGCGTCTGCAAGGGAATTGGCTGGCCACTCCAGGTCTTGGCAAGGAGATCGGCCAGGCACTTCCCGTATTGGCGGGTTATCAACTGGCAGTGGATCGGCCAGTCACTCCACGCGTGGGCAGGGGAATCGGCTGGCTACTCCACGCCTCGGCAGGGTGGTCGGCCGGGCACTTCAGCCCTTCGCAGGGAGATTGGCCAGGCACTTCCCGTATTGGCGGGTTATCAGTTTGCAGAGGATCGGCCAGAAGCTCCACGCGTCGGCAGCGGAATCGGCTGGCCACTCCATGCCTCGGTTTGGGGAACGGCCGGGCACTTCAATTCTTGGCAGGGAGATCGGCCAGGCACTTCACGTTTTGGCGGATTATCAGCTGGCAGGAGATTGGCCAGGCTATCCACGCATCGGCAGGGGAATCGGCTGGGCACTCCACGCGTCTGCAAGGGAATTGGCTGGCCACTCCAGGTCTTAGCAAGGAGATCGGCCAGGCACTTCCCGTATTGGCGGGTTATCAACTGGCAGTGGATCGGCCAGGCACTCCACGCGTGGGCAGGGGAATCGGCTGGCTACTCCACGCCTCGGCAGGGTGGTCGGCCGGGCACTCCAGCCCTTGGCAAGGAGATCGGCCCGGCACTTTACGTATTGGCGGGTTATCAGTTTGCAGAGGATCGGCCAGAAGCTCCACGCGTCGGCAGCGAAATCTGCTGGCCACTCCATGCCTCGGTTTGGGGAACGGCCGGGCACTCCAAGCCTTGGCAGGGAGATCGGCCAGGCACTTCACGTTTTGGCGGATTATCAGCTGGCACGGGTTTGGCCAGGCTATCCACGCATCGGCAGGGGAATCGGCTGGGCACTCCACGCAAGGGAATTGGCTGGCCACTCCAGGTCTTGGCAAGGAGATCGGCCAGGCACCTCCCGTATTGGCGGGTTATCAGCTGGCAGTGGATCGGCCAGGCACTCCACGCGTGGGCAGGGGAATCGGCTGGCTACTCCACGCCTCGGCAGGGTGGTCGGCCGGGCACTCCAGGCCTTGGCAAGGAGATCGGCCCGGCACTTTACGTATTGGCGGGTTATCAGTTTGCAGAGGATCGGCCAGAAGCTCCACGCGTCGGCAGCGAAATCTGCTGGCCACTCCATGCCTCGGTTTGGGGAACGGCCGGGCACTCCAAGCCTTGGCAGGGAGATCGGCCAGGCACTTCACGTTTTGGCGGATTATCAGCTGGCAGGGGATTGGCCAGGCTATCCACGCATCGGCAGGGGAATCGGCTGGGCACTCCACGCGTCTGCAAGGGAATTGGCTGGCCACTCCAGGTCTTGGCAAGGAGATCGGCCAGGCACCTCCCGTATTGGCGGGTTATCAACTGGCAGTGGATCGGCCAGGCACTCCACGCGTCGGCAGGGGAATCGGCTGGCTACTCCACGCCTCGGCAGGGTGGTCGGCCGGGCACTCCAGCCCTTGGCAGGGAGATCGGCCAGGCACTTCTCGTTTTGGCGGATTATCAGCTGGCAGGGGATTGGCCAGGCTATCCACGCATCGGCAGGGCAATTTGCTGGCCACTCCACGCCTTGGTAGAGGGATCGGCCGGGCACTCCAGGCCTTGGCAGGAAAATTGGCCGGGCATTTCACGTGTTGGCGGGTTATCAGCTAGCAGGGGATCGGTAAGGCTCTTCACGTCTCGGCAGGAATACGGTTTTGCACTCCCACCTCGACTAAGGGATCGGCCGGGCACTCCAGGTCTTAGCAGGGAGATCGGGCAGGCAGATCATATATTGGCAGGTTATCAGCAGGGGAATCGGCTAGGCACTCCACGCGTCGGCAGAGGAATCGGCTGGGCACTCCACGCCTCGGCAGGGAAATCGGCCGGCCACTCCAGGCCTTGGCAAGGAGATCGGCCAGGCACTTCCCGTATTGGCGGGTTATCAACTGGCAGTGGATCGGCCAGGCACTCCACGCGTGGGCAGGGGAATCGGCTGGGCACTCCACGCGTCTGCAAGGGAATTGGCTGGCCACTCCAGGTCTTGGCAAGGAGATCGGCCAGGCACTTCCCGTATTGGCGGGTTATCAACTGGCAGTGGATCGGCCAGTCACTCCACGCGTGGGCAGGGGAATCGGCTGGCTACTCCACGCCTCGGCAGGGTGGTCGGCCGGGCACTTCAGCCCTTCGCAGGGAGATTGGCCAGGCACTTCCCGTATTGGCGGGTTATCAGTTTGCAGAGGATCGGCCAGAAGCTCCACGCGTCGGCAGCGGAATCGGCTGGCCACTCCATGCCTCGGTTTGGGGAACGGCCGGGCACTTCAATTCTTGGCAGGGAGATCGGCCAGGCACTTCACGTTTTGGCGGATTATCAGCTGGCAGGAGATTGGCCAGGCTATCCACGCATCGGCAGGGGAATCGGCTGGGCACTCCACGCGTCTGCAAGGGAATTGGCTGGCCACTCCAGGTCTTAGCAAGGAGATCGGCCAGGCACTTCCCGTATTGGCGGGTTATCAACTGGCAGTGGATCGGCCAGGCACTCCACGCGTGGGCAGGGGAATCGGCTGGCTACTCCACGCCTCGGCAGGGTGGTCGGCCGGGCACTTCAGCCCTTCGCAGGGAGATTGGCCAGGCACTTCCCGTATTGGCGGGTTATCAGTTTGCAGAGGATCGGCCAGAAGCTCCACGCGTCGGCAGCGGAATCGGCTGGCCACTCCATGCCTCGGTTTGGGGAACGGCCGGGCACTCCAGGCCTTGGCAGGAAGATCGGCCAGGCACTTCACGTATTGGCGCGTTATCAGCTGGCAGGAGATCGGCCAGGAACTCCACGCGTCTGCAGGGGAATCGGCTGGCCACTCCACGCCTCGGTTTTGGGATCGGCCGGGCACTCCAGGCCTTGGCAAGGAGATCGGCCAGGCACTTTACGTATTGGCGGGTTATCAGTTTGCAGAGGATCGGCCAGAAGCTCCACGCGTCGGCAGCGGAATCGGCCGGCCACTCCATGCCTCGGTTTGGGGAACGGCCGGGCACTCCAGGCCTTGGCAGGGAGATCGGCCAGGCACTTCACGTATTGGCGGGTTATCAGCTGGCAGGGGATCGGCCAGAAGCTCCACGCGTCTGCAGGGGAATCGGCTGGCCACTCCACGCCTCAGTTTTGGGATCGGCCGGGCACTCCAGGCCTTGGCAAGGAGATCGGCCAGGCACTTCACGTATTGGCGGGTTATCAGCTGGCAGGGGATCGGCCAGGCACTGCACGCGTCGGCAGAGGAGTCGGCTGGCCACTCCACGCCTCGGCAAGGAGATCGGCCAGGCACTTTACGTATTGGCGGGTTATCAGTTTGCAGAGGATCGGCCAGAAGCTCCACGCGTCGGCAGCGGAATCTGCTGGCCACTCCATGCCTCGGTTTGGGGAACGGCCGGGCACTCCAAGCCTTGGCAGGGAGATCGGCCAGGCACTTCACGTTTTGGCGGATTATCAGCTGGCAGGGAATTGGCCAGGCTATCCACGCATCGGCAGGGGAATCGGCTGGGCACTCCACGCGTCTGCAAGGGAATTGGCTGGCCACTCCAGGTCTTGGCAAGGAGATCGGCCAGGCACCTCCCGTATTGGCGGGTTATCAACTGGCAGTGGATCGGCCAGGCACTCCACGCGTGGGCAGGGGAATCGGCTGGCTACTCCACGCCTCGGCAGGGTGGTCGGCCGGGCACTCCAGGCCTTGGCAGGGAGATCGGCCAGGCACTTCTCGTTTTGGCGGATTATCAGCTGGCAGGGGATTGGCCAGGCTATCCACGCATCGGCAGGGCAATTTGCTGGCCACTCCACGCCTTGGTAGAGGGATCGGCCGGGCACTCCAGGCCTTGGCAGGGAAATTGGCCGGGCATTTCACGTGTTGGCGGGTTATCAGCTAGCAGGGGATCGGTAAGGCTCTTCACGTCTCGGCAGGAATACGGTTTTGCACTCCCACTTCGACTAAGGGATCGGCCGGGCACTCCAGGTCTTAGCAGGGAGATCGGGCAGGCAGATCATATATTGGCGGGTTATCAGCAGGGGAATCGGCTAGGCACTCCACGCGTCGGCAGAGGAATCGGCTGGGCACTTCACGCCTCGGCAGGGAAATCGGCCGGCCACTCCAGGCCTTGGCAAGGAGATCAGCCAGGCACTTTACGTATTGGCGGGTTATCTGTTTACACAGGATCGGCCAGGCGCTCCACGCGTCGGCAGGGGAATCGGCTAGCCACTCCGTGCCTCGGTTTGGGGAACGGCCGGGCACTCCAGGCCTTGGAAGGGAGATTGGCCAGGCACTTCACGTATTGGCGGGTTATTAGCTGGCAGGGGATCGGCCAGGAACTCCACGCGTCTGCAGGGGAATCGGCTGGCCACTCCACGCCTCGGTTTTGGGATCGGGAGGGCACTCCAGGTGTACTACGATCCTCCTGGCAGGATCGCATTTGTAATCGATTCCCAATAGAAGGCTCTTGATTCGGTTTGTAAAGGTTTTTTATTTAGTCGGAGCAACTGTTGTTGCCGCTCCGAGCTCAAGGGAGTTTCTGGTTTTACAAATTTACTTATGAATTAAAGGAAGTCTAAATCCCGTATCTGCGCTGCCCAAAGCGGCAGCGGAGGGACGGTTATGTATTCTTAAATATTTATATATGAATATATATTAATGTTATGTTCGCTTAGGCGGAGGTATGTGGACATGCATAAGGTCCACTCGTGTTACGTATATGCGGACATATGCACTTATCGGCGTGCAGCAAAGGCACAGCGGGCGATTCATATTTCGGTGCACTTAGGTTTATGACCGAGACCTTGGATAACATAAACACTGCGACAAAGTGTTACAGTGTGTACCCTTTAAGTACTCTTGGTACAGTGGGTGGTCGATATATATACATATGATATTAATAGTGCATATATGAGCATATTACATCTCCCTCCTTTTGAAAAATAACGTAATATAATGAAGTTATTTTTTAACATACATTGTACAAAATTTAATAAATGATGTTAACAATAAGTTTTTTTTTTTGTATTTTTATATTTGGTATGCTTATTTTTCTCTTTTTTTTTATGTATGGCCATACGTGATATATTTATGAAATGTTGATTGATTATGAAATAAAAAGTTTTAATCTATCTTTATGTACTATTTGTTTTTTATTTTTATTGTCTAATATAGTTATATTATCTCTATCTCCTATTTGTTCTACCTTATAAGGACCTGTATATTTAAAATCTAGTTTATGTCCTGTTTCATTTTTCAATAAAACATGATCTCCTATTTTTAAATCAAAATCCAAACCAGTTTTGTCGTACATAATTTTTTGTTTTTGCTTATGAGCTTCTAGCATTAGTCTAGCTCTCTTAAATGCCTGCTCTAATCTAAATTTTGATTCCTTAGCGTAATCTTCTATATTGTAAAGGGGTTCTATTATATCTACGCTATTAAAATGTTTTGATAGATTTGACGTTTTACCAAAAACTAATTCATATGGACAATAGTCATGTGCCATAGAGGGTGTTGTATTGATACAATAGGCGAAGTATTGTAGCCATACGTCCCAATCCGTTTTGTCTACTGAGATGTATGAACGAATATACTCATTGAGTGTTCTGTGGCTTCGCTCCACGGTACCTACAGTTTGGTGATGATGTGCAGTAGAAGTTATGTTTTCAATATTTAGATTTTTACATAAATTCCCAATAATTGAATTTTTATATTCCGTTCCCATGTCCGTAATGAACGTCTTCATTGGACCGTACTTTAGAATAAAATTTTCAAATATAGCTTTTGCTACTGTATTTGCACTTTTATCTGGTATTGGTATTGCTACTAAGTATTTAGTTAAATCGCAGATGAGTGTTACTGCGTATTCGTTTCCATTATCAGTTGGGTAGTGGACCAATCGTATCCACAATTACTCTATCGAAAGCTCTTTGCGGAGTTTCGGTTATGGTTAATGGGGTCTTAGTGTGTTTAGTCGTTTTAGACTTTTGGCATTTAGGACATTTCTTTATGTACTCTTTTATGTCTTTGGACATATTTTTCCAGTAATAGTGCCTCTGGACCTTGGCCAAGGTTTTTGTAATGCCTGTATGACCACCTTGTATTGGATCATCGTGAAATGTAGACAATATAGCTTCTTTTTCTTTATTATTTTTTATTACGGTCACCGGGTTGAGTAGCGCTACTCTTAATGATTTCAATATATAATTGCCCATATTTTTAAAATTATCAATTGAAACATGTTCAAAGATATTTTCCCACGGTGCCACTTTAAGTTGGCTGATTTTGTGCATACCGGCTTGCTTTTCAAGCCTTTGAAAGAATTGACCTAAGTCAAGGGTTCCATTAGTATACAAATCGCTAACATTATATCTTGCTGTAATTTTCCTTCCGTGCTTAAATAAACACATATTGTCATTTACATGCAAGGTCACTACTTTACGTACTTCATCATTATTAATGACTTCATATACGTTGGGCTTTGAAGCTTTTTCTATGGATTGCTTATGCAATTCTATTTTTTCTTTTCCTGCGCAGGATTTTTGTCTACTTTGGTTTCTGGTAGTGACTTTCAGAATATTTAATTGTATGTTTTTATGTCTGTGATTGTTATTCTGGAGAGCGCATCGGCTACATAATTATCTTTGCCCTTTAGGTACTCTACCGTAAAATTATATTCCTCTAATTCAAGTCTCATTCTTGTTAGTTTGGAACTGGGATTTACCATTGAAAATAAGTAAATAAGTGCTCTGTGGTCTGTTTTGACAGTGAAATGTCTACCATAAATATATGGTCTGAAGTGTATTATTGCCCAATGAATAGCTGCTAGTTCTTGTTCTGTAGTGCTCTTGTTGCTTTCACCTTTCGTAAAGGATCTTGATGCGTATGCAACCGGAAGCTGAAGTCCATTTTTGTTTTGAGTTAGGACTGCTCCACAAGCGTATTTGCTAGCATCTGTGATTATGCAAAATTCTTTGCTAAAATCTGGGTATTGCAACAGAGTTGGATTTATTAATGCTGATTTTAAATGTTCGAAAGCGTTTTGACATTCTGTTGTCCATTCGAATTTTACATTTTTCCTACATAATCTTGTTATGTGACGGGAGTATTCTGCAAAATTCTTTATGAAACGTCTGTAATAATTGCAAAATCCAACGAATCTTCTAGCGCTGTCCACATCATGTGGGACTGGGTAATTTTGAATGACGTCGTATTTTTTGTCGTCGGGCAAGATTCCTTTATTTGTGCATTTATGTCCTAGGAAGGTGACTTCATGCATGAAAAATGAACATTTTTCGGGATGTAACTTTAGGTTGTGTTTCCTACATTTCTCAAAAACATCAGTTAGGTTCTTGAGCATGTGGTTTTCGGAGCAAACTATGACTATTAAGTCATCCATGTAAAGAAATGCTTGGGAAGGCTCCAATCCAGAGAAAGCTATAGTCATCATTCTTTGAAAGGAGTTTGGCGCTATTTTTAAACCGAATGGTAATCGTGTGAAACGATACGAACCATTGTTCGTTGAAAAGGATGTTATATCTCGTGAATTTTTTTTCGAGTTCAATTTGGTGAAAACCGGACATTAAGTCGAGACATGAGAAATACTTTGCTCTACCTAGTTGATCTAAAATGTCATCGATTCTAAGGAGTGGAAATTTATCAGATAAGAGTTTTTTATTAATTTGACGATAATCTATTACTAATCGCCATTTTTTATTTTCTGAATTTGGGAGTGACTTTTTTGGTACTAGCAGAAGTGGGCTATTATAAGGTGATACAGAGGGTTCCACTATTTTATCTTTAATGAGTTTTTGGACATGCTTTTGAATTTCGTCTTGTTGACTATGAGGATTTCTATAATTTTTTATATATACGGGTTCATCATCAGTTAATCTCAGTTTTTGTTTATAGAAATTATTGGTAGTGATTGATTCGGTTTCTAGTCCGAACACATCACTATACTGGGTGCATAATTTTGTGAGTTGTTTGTTGAATTGAGGAGGGAAGTTTTTGGAAAGTTGGGATAATACAATTTTTTCTCGGGTTTCTAAGTCAGTTTGTACTACTTCGTAGTTTGAAAGACGTTCATGCAGAATATTTTTAATATAAACTACTTGATCCTTATCTGTGGTATTTAATAGTCTTATATATGCATTCTGGGTTGTTGCTATGGTATTTGCTATATAGATACCATGCTGAACTTCTTGATTCGGAATTAATACACTGTCATTTTCTGAATTCATTTCAATTTTTCGGACGACTTGGGATATTGCTGGCAGAATTAGAGAGTTATTGCCAGAGCTATATGTTATTGGAACATAAATAGGATATTGGAGGTTATTTGGTCTTATTATAAGACAGTCTTCAGACGGCTTGAAGTCTAATTGACAGTTGTATCTTTTAATAAAATCGATTCCTAGTATTCCATCGCATGGAATAGCGAACTGAAAATTTACGATATGGAAATCATGTGGAATTATGTATTTTGAAGTTTTAATTTCAATAGAAGTTAAACCTTTTGATTTGGTAACTTCTTGACTTATACCCTGTATGTTTATTGTTTGATTACTTTTGATGTTTTGAAAAGCATCAGAATTTTCCTTTAATATGGACATTTCTGCACCTGTATCTAGTAGAAAAACTAATTCTTTTCCTGTTGCTACGTTTGTGAAACTAACAAATGTACTTTGACTGAGATTTATAGTGTGAACTTTGGTGTTTCTTACTGTTGTGTACCTAAAGGCGTCTGGGAGTTTCCCGAATCTGTATGGACTACCCTGACGTTATTGTTATGGTTGTTATTGCTATGGTTGTGGCTATTATTGCCATTATTATTATGGTTTCCACCACGGCCGTGTCTGCCGCGATTGTTTCCGTAGTAACCATTATTTTGGATATACCCGTTATTGTTATATCTACCTCGATTATTACCTCTACCGCGATAATTTTTTTTGTAATTGTTACCGCGATAGTTTTCTCGATAGGCGTATAATATGGAATTTGCATTGCCTGTCATTTCAGTACTGCATTGTATGTACTTCGTGACGGCTTCATTCATTGTTGTGAAATTACTTGCTTCCAATATTGTTTTAAGTCGGCCATGCTCACAATTTTTAACCATTGTGGAGATGGCTTCTTTGGTGCTGAATTTGTCAGCATGCTCGGCCGATAGACCTTCGTCAATATACGAAGCTTCTAGAAGCTTCCGTAGGTTGTCTATCTCGGTTGTAAACTTTTCTGCCGTTTTTCCTTTCTGGCCGGTTTTTGCCATTTTGGCTTTAACCACGTCAGATGTTTCTCCGACTATAGTATCTGGCAGTTTTTTAATTATTGCTTCTATAGTCGTTTCGCTTTGGACTCTGTACAAAGTGGATCCAACTATTTTGGATTTAATAACTTCTACAGCCAAAGCTTCGAATGTGCCTTTCGTTAGGTTGACTAACCTCAAAGCTGTTATGAATCTTTGCAGGTGTAACCTTTGCCCGTTAAATTCTGGGATGGCACTCGATATTTCCCTAATGTATGCCCTTTGGGCAATTGTTTCGTCAGTCATTGTGGTAGGTTTTACTTCCAAAATGCTGTTGTCTAAATCTGAGTCTGTGTAGTCCTGGTCTGATAATTCAGATTGAATAAGGACTGCCGGAATTGTAAGATTGTTTATATCTTTTTCCTCAATTTCGGGTTCCGTGGAGATAGGGTCATCAGTTTCAGCTTTTACCTGTGATGATAAATCTGAATATTCTGACTCTTCACCAGTTTCTATTGTCAGGGGTGTGTTCAGGATCGTTGGTACTGAAATTGTTAGGTCGTACCTTTGCTTTATAAATATGAGATTGTCTCTTAATTTATTCAGATATTTTGACACCTGAGACCAATGGGCTTTGTCTAGCCTGTCTCTTTGGTCATGTATCAGTGTACGCGCTGTATTGAAGCGGCTTACTAATATTTCTGCATGCTTATTCACAGTGTTTATCTGTGCTGGCCTAGGCCTTGATAATGACTTATAAGATTTGTCAAAATCAATTTTTATACCATGCAATCTTTCATAAATTTCCTTCCATTCCATTATCTAATAAACTACGGATATAATATTATCGGGATATTTTCTTGATATATTCATTTATTTTTGTTTCATTTCTATTTTATTAGACATAAAAATAGATTATACTTCATTCTTTATAAAAATATATTCTGTACTTTAATATAGCATACTAAAAATAATATATCTCCATGTGGATATACATATTATAGGTGTTGTAGGTGTTTTTTTTATTAACGGAACATCTTTTTAATAATTATTGGTATATTGGTATATTGGAATTGGTATATAATTTTTTGTGTTAATAGTGTGTTTTAATTTATGATTTATTTGCCATTCAGTTTGGCTCATTTAAAGATTTGCCTTATTTGGCTATGTGTATATTGCTTTTTTTTTTTATTTTATTTGTAACCTTTTTTTTTTTTTTTTTTTTATGAAACCTGCCTATTTTTCATTGTATATATTTTTTTTTTACATAATAACCTGCCTATTATTTGTATGGTTTTCAGGCCACACGCTAATCGGGCAACTTTAATGTCGCTCAATTTTACAAAGGATTTTTTATATATATAAAAAAAAATATGCATCGCAGTGCAATAAAAAAAAATATGCAACGCAGTGCATGGGAAAAAAAATTTTGCGCTCTTGGCAGTCGGTTCACTTTTCCGGGCTTAGCTTGGAGCGCTAAACGGGGCCGGTGCTGGCTGCACAGGCGTTTCTTCTTTATTGAGATGTTGGGGCACCGGTGCTGGCACAGGTTTGCTCGCAGAAGGGTGACTCCAGGGGTCCTCTGCAGTCATTGGGGCATTTTTTCTTTTTCCTTGGTAACTCCTGTTTTGGTGGTGGATTTTGTATTATCTTTTCTTTAGATATATTAGATATTGCAGGGTAGGTGGATGTAAGTGTGGTAGTGGTTTTATTTTTTCATTGGGTTAGAAGGTTTTTAATATGTTCAACTTCGGCGTGCATTTTCACCGAGAAGTTCCATTCTACTTTACTTCCGCTATTTAGAAGCTTCAGTAATTCAGCCTTTCTGGCTTTTAACCGTTGTACCACCGGGCACTCCAGGTTTCGGCAGGGAGATCGGGCAGGCATATAATTTATTTATTTAGGGGATCGGCCAGGCACTGCACGCGTCGGCAGAGGAATCGGCTGGCCACTCCACGCCTCGGTAGAGGATCGGCCGGAAACTCCAGGCCTTGGCAAAAAGATCGGACAGGCACTTCACGTATTGGCGGGGGAATCGGCTGGCTACTCCACGCCTCGGCAGGCTGGTCGGCCGGGCACTCCAGCCCTTGGTGGGGAGATCGGCCAGGCACTTCACGTATTCGAGGGTTATCAGCTGGCAGGGGATCGGCCAGGAACTCCACCCGTCGGCAGGGGAATCGGCTGGCAACTGCACGTGTCGGCAGGGGAATCGGCTGGCCACTTCACGCCTTGGTAGGGGGATCGGCCGGAAACTCCAGGCCTTGGCAAGAAGATCGGCCAGGCACTTCACGTATTGGCAGGCTATTAGCTTGCAGAGGATCGGCCAGGCGCTCCACGCGTCGGCAGGGGAATCGGCTAGCCACTCCATGCCTCGGTTTGGGAAACGGCCGGGCACTCCACGCTTTGGCAGGGAGATTGGCCAGGCACTTCACATATTGGCGGGCTATCAGCTTGCAGAGGATCGGCCAGGCGCTCCACGCGTCGGCAGGGGATTCGGCTAGCCACTCTATGCCTCGGTTTGGGGAACGGCCGGGCACTCCAGGCCTTGGCAAGGTGATCGGCCAGGCACTTCACGTATTGGCAGGTTCTCAGATGGCAGGGGATTGGCCAGACACTCCACGCGTTGGCAGAGGAATTGGCTGGCAACTCCACGTCTTGGTAGGGGGATCGGCCGGGCACTCCAGGCCTTGGCAGGGTGATTGGCCAGGCACTTCACGTATTGGCAGGTTCTCAGCTGGCAGAAGATTGGCCAGACACTCCACGCGTTGGAAGAGGAATTGGCTGGCAACTCCACGTTTTGGTAGGGGGAGCGGCCGGGCACTCCAGGCCTTGGCAGGGAGATTAGCCAGGCACTTCACGTATAGGCTTTTTATCAGCTAGCAGGGGATCGGCCAGGCTCTTCACGTCTCGGCAGGGGAATCGGCTGGCTACTCCACGCCTCGGCAGGGTGGTCAGCCGGGCACTTCAGCCCTTGGCGGGGTGATCGGCCAGGCACTTCACGTATTTGCGGGTTATCAGCTGGCAGGGCATCGGCCAGAAACTCCACCCGTCGGCAGGGGAATCGGCTGGCCACTCCACGCGTCGGCGGGGGAATCGGCTGGGCACTTCACGCCTTGGTAGGGGGATCGGCCGGACACTCCAGGCCTTGGCTGGGAGATTGGCCAGGCACTTTACGTATTGGCGGGCTATCCGCTGTCAGGGGATCGGCCACGAACTCTACCGGTCGAAAGGGGAATCGGCTGGCCACTCCACTCCTCGGTAGAGGATCGGCCGGGCACTTCAGGCCTAGGCAGGAAGATCGGCCAGGCACTTCCCGTATTGGCGGGTTATCAACTGTCAGGAGATCGGCCAGGCCTTTCACTTCTCGGCAGGGTTATCAGCTTGCAGGGAAAACTCCCACCTGGACTGTGGGATCGGCCGGGAACTCCAGCTTTTAGCAGGGAGATCGGGCAGGCACTTCATGTATTGGCTGGTTATCAATTTGCAGGGGATCGGCCAGGCACTGCACGCGTCGGCAGGGGAATCGGCTGGCCACTCCACGCCTCATTAGGGTGGTCGGCCGGGCACTTCAGCCCTTGGCGGGGTGATCGGCCAGGCACTTCACGTATTTGCGGGTTATCAGCTGGCAGGGGATCGGCCAGGAACTCCACCCGTCGGCAGGGGAATCGGCTGGCCACTCCACACGTCGGCAGGGGAATCGGCTGGCCACTTCATGCCTTGGTAGGGGGATCGGCCGCGCACTCCAGGCCTTTGCAGGGAGATTGGCCGGGCACATTATGTATTGGCGGGTTATCAACTGGCAGGGGATCTTACGGGAGATCTTACTGGCAGGGGATAAAGAGCCAGGCTCTTTACGTCTCGGCAGGGGTATCAGCTTGCAGGGAATACGGCTTTGCACTCCCACCTCGACTGTTGGATCGGCCTGGCACTTCAACTTTTAGCAGGGAGATCGGGCAGGCACCTTATGTATTGGCGGGCTGTCAGCTGGCAGGGGAATCATCTAGGCACTCTACGCGTCGGCAGGAGAATCGGCTAGCCACTCCAGCCCTTGGATGGAAGATCAGGCAGGCATATAATTAATTGGCAGGGTACCAGCTGGCAGGGGAATCGGCTAGGCACTTCACGCCTAGGCAGGGAGATCGGCCGGGCTTTCCAGGCCTTGGCAGAAAGATCGGCCAGTCTCTTCACGTCTCGGCAGGGGTATCAGCTTGCAGGAAAAACGGCTTAGCACTCTCACGTCGGCTGTGGGATCGGACGGGCACACCAGGTCTTGGCAGGGAGATCGGGCAGGCATATCATTAATTGGCGGGTTATCAACTGGCAGGGGAATGGGCTAGGCACTCCACGCGTCGGTGGAAGGGAATCAGCCGGGCACACCACGCCTTGGCAGGGCATCGGGCGGGCTTTCCAGGCCTTGGCAGAGAGGTCGGCCAGTCTCTTCACGTCTTGGCAGGGGTATCAGCTTGCAGGGAATACGGCTGGGCACTCCCAACTCGGCAGCATTCCAGGCCTTGGCAGGGAGATCGGCCAGGCACTTCCTGAATGGGCGGGTTTGCAACTAGCAGGGGATCGGCCAGGAACTCCAGGCGTCTGCAGAGGAATCGGCTGGCCACTCCACGCCTCGGTGGAGGATCGACCGGGCACTTCACCTATTGGCGGGTTATCAACTGGCAGGGGAGCGGCGAGGCTTTTCACGTCTCGGCAGGGGTATGAGCTTGCAGGGAATACGGCTTGGTACTCCCACCTCGGCTGTGGGATCGGACGGGCACTCCAGGTGTTGGCAGGGAGATTGGGCAGGCACTTTGCGTATTGGCGGGTTATAGACTGGCAGGGGATCGGCCGGGCACTGCATGTTTCGGCAGGGAGATCGAGCAGGCATATCATTTATTGGCGGGTTATCAGCTGGCAGGAGAATCGGCTAGGCACTCCACGCGTCGGCAAAGCAAATCGGCTCGGCCCTCCACGCCTCGGCAGAGATCGGCCAGGCACTTTACGTATTGGCGGGTTATCAGCTTGAAGAGGATCGGCCAGGAACTCCACGCGTCTGCAGGGGAATCGGCTGGCCACTCCACGCCTCGGTGTTGGGATCGGCCGGGCACTCCAGGCCTTGGCAAGGAGATCGGCCAGGCACTTCACGCATTGGCGGGTTATCAGCTGGCAGGGGATCGGCCAGGCACTGCACGCGTCGGCAGAGGAATCGGCTGGCCACTCCACGCCTCGGTAGAGGATCGGCCGGAAGCTCCAGGCCTTGGCAAAAAGATCGGCCAGGCACTTCACGTATTGGCAGGTTATCCGCTGTCAGGGGATCGGCCAAGAACTCCACCCATCGGCAGGGGAATCGGCTGGCCACTCCATGCCTCGGTAGAGGATCGGCCAGGCACTCCAGGCCTTGGCAGGGAAATTGGCCAGGCACTTCACGTTTTGGCGGGTTATCTCCACGCGTCTGCAGGGGAATCGGCTGGCCACTTCACGCCTTGGTAGGGGGATCGGCCGGGCACTCCAGGCCTTGGCAGGGAGATTGTCCAGGCTCTTCACGTTTTGGAAAGAATACGGTTTTGCACTCCCACCTCGACTGTGGGTTCGGCCGGGCACTCCAGGTTTCGGCAGGGAGATCGCGCAGGCATATCATTTATTGGCGGGCTATGAGCTGGCAGGGGAATTGGCTAGGCACCACACGCGTCGGCAGGGGGATCGGCTGGGTGGTCCACGCCTCGGCAGGGGAATCGGCCGGCCACTCCAGCCCTTGGAAGGGAGATAGGCTAGGCACTTCACAATTTGGCGGGTTATCAGCTGGAAGGGGATCGGCCAGGAACTCCACGCGTCGGCATGGGAATCGGCTGGCAACTCCACGCCTTGGATGAGGGATCGGCCGGGCACACCAGGCCTTGACAGGGAGATTTGCCAGGCACATCACGTATTTGCGGGTTATCAGCTGGCAGGGGATCGGCCAGGCACTCCACGCGACTGCACAGGAATCGGCTGGCCATTCCACGCCTCGGTTTTGGGATCGGCTGGGCACTCCACGCCTCGGCAGGGGAATATGCCGGCCTTTCCAGTCCTTGGAAGGGAGATAGGCTAGGCACTTCACAATTTGGCGGGTTATCAGATGGAAGGGGATCGGCCAGGAACTCCACGCGTCGGCATGGGAATCGGCTGGCAACTCTACGCCTTGGAAGAGGGATCGGCCGGGCACACCAGGCCTTGACAGGGAGATTGGCAAGGCACTTCACGTATTGGCGGGTTATCAGCTGGCAGGGGATCGGCCAGGCACTCCACGCGTCGGCACAAGAATCGGCTGGCAATTCCACGCCTCGGTTTTGGGATCGGCTGGGCACTCCACGCCTCGGCAGGGGAATCGGCCGGCCACTCTAGGCCTTGGCAAGGAGATCGGCCAGGAAATTCACGTAGTGGCGGATTATCAGCTGGCAGGGGATCGGCCAGGCACTCCACGCGTCGGCAGGGGTTGGCACTCCACGCCTCGGAAGGGGAATCGGCCGGCCTTTCCAGTCCTTGGAAGGGAGATAGGCTTGGCACTTCACAATTTGGCGGGTTATCAGCTGGCAGGGGATTCGCCAGGAACTCCACGCGTCGGCAGGGAAATCGGCCGGCCACTCTAGGCTTTGGCAAGGAGATCGGCCAGGAAATTCACGTAGTGGCGGATTATCAGCTGGCAGGGGATCGGCCAGGCACTCCACGCGTCGGCAGGGGTTCGCACTCCACGCCTCGGAAGGGGAATCGGCCGGCCTTTACAGTCCTTGGAAGGGAGATAGGCTAGGCACTTCACAATTTGGCGGGTTATCAGCTGGCAGGGGATCCGCCAGGAACTCCACGCGTCGGCATGGGAATCGGCTGGCCACTCCACGCCTCGGTTTTGGGATCGGCCGGCCACTCCAGCCCTTGGAAGGGAGATAGGCTAGGCAGTTCACAATTTGGCGGGTTATCAGCTGGAAGGGGATCGGCCAGGAACTCCACGCGTCGGCATGGGAATCGGCTGGCAACTCCACGCCTTGGATGAGGGATCGGCCGGGCACGCCAGGCCTTGACAGGGAGATTTGCCAGGCACATCACGTATTGGCGGGTTATCAGCTGGCAGGGGATCGGCCAGGCACTCCACGCGTCGGCACAGGAATCGGCTGGCCATTCCACGCCTCGGTTTTGGGATCGGCTGGGCACTCCACGCCTCGACAGGGGAATATGCCGGCCTTTCCAGTCCTTGGAAGGGAGATAGGCTAGGCACTTCACAATTTGGCGGGTTATCAGATGGAAAGGGATCGGCCAGGAACTCCACGCGTCGGCATGGGAATCGGCTGGCAACTCCACGCCTTGGAAGAGGGATCGGCCGGGCACGCCAGGCCTTGACAGGGAGATTTGCCAGGCACATCACGTATTGGCGGGTTATCAGCTGGCAGGGGATCGGCCAGGCACTCCACGCGTCGGCACAAGAATCGGCTGGCAATTCCACGCCTCGGTTTTGGGATCGGCTGGGCACTCCACGCCTCGGCAGGGGAATCGGCCGGCCTTTCCAGTCCTTGGAAGGGAGATAGGCTTGGCACTTCACAATTTGGCGGGTTATCAGCTGGCAGGGGATTCGCCAGGAACTCCACGCGTCGGCATGGGAATCGGCTGGCCACTCCACGCCTCGGTTTTGGGATCGGCCGGCCACTCCAGCCCTTGGAAGGAAGATAGGCTAGGCAGTTCACAATTTGGCGGGTTATCAGCTGGAAGGGGATCGGCCAGGAACTCCACGCGTCGGCATGGGAATCGGCTGGCAACTCCACGCCTTGGATGAGGGATCGGCCGGGCACGCCAGGCCTTGACAGGGAGATTTGCCAGGCACATCACGTATTGGCGGGTTATCAGCTGGCAGGGGATCGGCCAGGCACTCCACGCGTCGGCACAGGAATCGGCTGGCCATTCCACGCCTCGGTTTTGGGATCGGCTGGGCACTCCACGCCTCGGCAGGGGAATATGCCGGCCTTTCCAGTCATTGGAAGGGAGATAGGCTAGGCACTTCACAATTTGGCGGGTTATCAGATGGAAAGGGATCGGCCAGGAACTCCACGCGTCGGCATGGGAATCGGCTGGCAACTCCACGCCTTGGAAGAGGGATCGGCCGGCCACTCGTGGGTTTGGCAAGGAGATCGGCCAGGCAATTTACGTAGTGGCGGGTTATCAGCTGGCAGGGGATCGGCCAGGCACTCCACGCGTCGGCACAGTAATCGGCTGGCCATTCCACTCCTCGGTAGAGGGATCGGCCGGACACTCCAGGCCTTGACAGGGAGATTGGCCAGGCACTTCACGTATTGGCGGGTTATCAACTGGCAGGGGATCGGCCAGGCACTCCACGCGTCGGCAGGGGAATCGGCTGGCCATTCCACTCCTCGGTAGAGGGATCGGCCGGGCACTCCAGGCTTTGACAGGGAGATCGGCCAAGAACTTCACTTATTGACGGCACTCCAGGCACCAGCCAGGCACCGCACGCGTCGGCAGGGGAATCGGCTGGCCACTCCACGCTTCGATTTTGAGATCGGCCGGGCACTCCAGGCCTTGACAGGGTGATCGGCCAGGCACTTCAGGTATTGGCGGGTTATCAACTGGCAGGGGATCGGCCGGGCACTCCACGCGTCGGCAGGGGAATCGGCTGGCCATTCTACTCCTCGGTAGAGGGATCGGCCGGGCACTCCAGGCTTTGACAGGGAGATCGGCCAAGAACTTCAATTATTGACGGCACTCCAGGCACCAGCCAGGCACCGCACGCGTCGGAAGGGGAATCGGCTGGCTACTCCATGCCTCGGCAGGGTGGTCGGCCGGGCACTCCAGCCCTTGGCAGGGAGATCGGCAAGGCTCTTTACGTACTGGCGGATTATCAGCTGGCAGGGGATCGGCCAGGCACTCCACGCATCGACAGGGCAATTGGCTGGCCACTCCACGCCTTGTTAGAGGGATCGGCCGGGCACTCAAGGCCTTGGCAGGGAGATTGGCCAGGCACTTCACGTATTGGTGGGTTATCAGCTGGCAGGGGATCGGCCAGGAACTCCACGCGTCGGCAGTGGAATCGGCTGGCCACTCCACGCCTCGGCAGGGGGATCGGCCGGGCACTCCAGGCCTTGACAGGGTGAGCGGCCAGGCACTTCAGGTATTGGCTGGTTATCAACTGGCAGGGGATCGGCCAGGCACTCCACGCGTCGGCAGGGGAATCGGGTGGCTACTCCATGCCTCGGCAGGGTGGTCGGCCGGGCACTCCGGTCCTTGGCAGGGAGATCGGCTAGGCACTTCACGTAGAGGCGGGTTATCAGCTGGCAGGGGATCGGCCAGGCACTCCACGCATCGGCAGGGTAATTGGCTGGCCACCCCACGCCTGGGTAGAGGGATCGGCCGGGCACTCCAGGCCTTGGCAGGGAAATTGGCCATGCAATTCACGTATAGGTGGGTTATCAGCTGGTAAGGGATCGGCCAGGATTTCCACGCGTCTGCAGGGGAATCGGCTGTTCACTCTACGCCTCGGTAGAGGATCGGCCGGGCACTTCACGTATTGGCGGGTTATCAACTGGCAGGGGATCGGCGAGGCTTTTGACGTCTCGGCAGGGGTATGAGCTTGCAGGGAATACGGCTTGGCACTCCCACCTCGGCTGTGGGATCGGACGGGCACACCAGGTCTTGGCAGGGAGGGCAGGCATATCATTTATTGGCGGGCTATCTCTTGGCTATCACTTGGCAGGGGATTCGGCTAGGCAGTCAACGTCGGAAGAGGAATCGGCTGGGCATTCCACGCCTTGGCAGGGGGATCGGCTTTGCACTTCAGGCAGGGATATTGGCCAGGCACTTTGCGTATTGGCGGGTTATAAACTGGCAGGGGATCGGCCAGGCTCTTCACGTCTTGGAAGGGGTATCAGCTTGCAGCGAATACGGCTTGGCACTCCCACATTGACTGTGGGATCAGCCGGGCAATCCAGGTTTTGACAGGGAGATCGGGCAGGCATATCATTTATTGGCGGCAGGGGAATCGGCTAGGCACTCCACGCGTCGGCAGGGGAATCCGCTGGCCACTCCACGCCTTGGTAGAGGGATCGGCCGGGCACTCCAGGCCTTTGCAGGGAGATTGGCCAGGCACTTCACTTTTTGGCGGATTATCAGCTAGCAGGGGATTGGCCAGGCACTGGACGCGTCGGCAGAGGAATCGGCTGTCCACTCCACGCCTCGGTTAAGGATCGGATGGGCACTCCAGGCCTTGGCAAGAAGATCGGCCAGGCACTTCACGTATTGGCGGGCTATAAACTTGCAGGGGATCGGCAAGGCTCTTCACGCCTCGGCAGGAGTACGGCTTTGCACTCCCACCTCGACTCTGGGATCGGCTGGGCACTCCAGGGTTCGGCAGGGAGATCGGGCAGGCATATAATTTATTGGCGGGTAATCAGCTGGCAGGGAAATCGGCCAGGCACTCCACGCATCGGCAGGGCAATTGGCTGGCCACTCCACGCCTTGGTAGAGGGATCGGCCGGGCACTCCAGGCCTCGGCAGGGAGATTGGCCAGGCACTTCACGTATTGGCGGGTTATCAACTGGCAAGAGATCGGCCAGGCACTCCACGCGTCGGCAGGGAAATCGGCTGGCCATTCCTCTTCTCGGTAGAGGGATCGGCCGGGCACTCCAGGCTTTGACAGGGAGATCGGCCAAGCTCTTCACTTATTGACGGCACTCCAGGCACCATCCAGGCACTGCACGCGTCGGCAGGGGAATCGGCTGGCCACTCCACGCTTCGATTTTGGGATCGGCCGAAAACTCCAGGCCTTGACAGGGTGATCGGCCAGGCACTGAAGGTATTGGCGGGTTATTAACTGGCAGGGGATCGGCCAGGCACTCCACGCGTCGGCAGGGGAATCGGCTGGGTACTCCATGCCACTCCAGCCCTTGGCAGGGAGATGGCTAGGCTATTCACGTACTGGCGGATTATCAGCTGGCAGGGGATCGGCCAGGCACTCCACGCATCGGCAGGGCAATTGGCTGGCCACTCCACGCCTTGGTAGAGGGATCAGCCGGCCACTCTAGGCCTTGGCAAGGAGATTTGCCAGGCACTTCACGTATTGGCGGGTTATCAGCTGGCAGGGGATCGGCCAGGAACTCCACGCGTCGGCATGGGAATCGGCTGGCAACTCCACGCCTTGGATGAGGGATCGGCCGGGCACACCAGGCCTTGACAGGGAGATTTGCCAGGCACATCACGTATTGGCGGGTTATCAGCTGGCAGGGGATCGGCCAGGCACTCCACGCGACGGCACAGGAATCGGCTGGCCATTCCACGCCTCGGTTTTGGGATCGGCTGGGCACTCCACGCCTCGGCAGGGGAATATGCCGGCCTTTCCAGTCCTTGGAAGGGAGATAGGCTAGGCACTTCACAATTTGGCGGGTTATCAGATGGAAGGGGATCGGCCAGGAACTCCACGCGTCGGCATGGGAATCGGCTGGCAACTCTACGCCTTGGAAGAGGGATTGGCCGGGCACACCAGGCCTTGACAGGGAGATTGGCAAGGCACTTCACGTATTGGCGGGTTATCAGCTGGCAGGGGATCGGCCAGGCACTCCACGCGTCGGCACAAGAATCGGCTGGCAATTCCACGCCTCGGTTTTGGGATCGGCTGGGCACTCCACGCCTCGGCAGGGGAATCGGCCGGCCACTCTAGGCCTTGGCAAGGAGATCGGCCAGGAAATTCACGTAGTGGCGGATTATCAGCTGGCAGGGGATCGGACAGGCACTCCACGCGTTGGCAGGGGTTGGCACTCCACGCCTCGGAAGGGGAATCGGCCGGCCTTTCCAGTCCTTGGAAGGGAGATAGGCTTGGCACTTCACAATTTGGCGGGTTATCAGCTGGCAGGGGATTCGCCAGGAACTCCACGCGTCGGCAGGGGAATCGGCTGGGCACTCCACGCCTCGGCAGGGAAATCGGCCGGCCACTCTAGGCCTTGGCAAGGAGATCGGCCAGGAAATTCACGTAGTGGCGGATTATCAGCTGGCAGGGGATCGGCCAGGCACTCCACGCGTCGGCAGGGGTTGGCACTCCACGCCTCGGAAGGGGAATCGGCCGGCCTTTACAGTCCTTGGAAGGGAGATAGGCTAGGCACTTCACAATTTGGCGGGTTATCAGCTGGCAGGGGATCCGCCAGGAACTCCACGCGTCGGCATGGGAATCGGCTGGCCACTCCACGCCTCGGTTTTGGGATCGGCCGGCCACTCCAGCCCTTGGAAGGGAGATAGGCTAGGCAGTTCACAATTTGGCGGGTTATCAGCTGGAAGGGGATCGGCCAGGAACTCCACGCGTCGGCATGGGAATCGGCTGGCAACTCCACGCCTTGGATGAGGGATCGGCCGGGCACGCCAGGCCTTGACAGGGAGATTTGCCAGGCACATCACGTATTGGCGGGTTATCAGCTGGCAGGGGATCGGCCAGGCACTCCGCGCGTCGGCACAGGAATCGGCTGGCCATTCCACGCCTCGGTTTTGGGATCGGCTGGGCACTCCACGCCTCGGCAGGGGGATATGCCGGCCTTTACAGTCCTTGGGAGGGAGATAGGCTAGGCACTTCACAATTTGGCGGGTTATCAGCTGGCAGGGGATCCGCCAGGAACTCCACGCGTCGGCATGGGAATCGGCTGGCCACTCCACGCCTCGGTTTTGGGATCGGCCGGCCACTCCAGCCCTTGGAAGGGAGATAGGCTAGGCAGTTCACAATTTGGCGGGTTATCAGCTGGCAGGGGATCCGCCAGGAACTCCACGCGTCGGCATGGGAATCGGCTGGCAACTCCACGCCTTGGATGAGGGATCGGCCGGGCACGCCAGGCCTTGACAGGGAGATTTGCCAGGCACATCACGTATTGGCGGGTTATCAGCTGGCAGGGGATCGGCCAGGCACTCCGCGCGTCGGCACAGGAATCGGCTGGCCATTCCACGCCTCGGTTTTGGGATCGGCTGGGCACTCCACGCCTCGGCAGGGGGATATGCCGGCCTTTCCAGTCCTTGGAAGGGAGATAGGCTAGGCACTTCACAATTTGGCGGGTTATCAGATGGAAAGGGATCGGCCAGGAACTCCACGCGTCGGCATGGGAATCGGCTGGCAACTCCACGCCTTGGAAGAGGGATCAGCCGGGCACACCAGGCCTTGACAGGGAGATTGGCAAGGCACTTCACGTATTGGCGGGTTATCAGCTGGCAGGGGATCGGCCAGGCACTCCACGCGTCGGCACAAGAATCGGCTGACAATTCCACTCCTCGGTTTTGGGATCGGCTGGGCACTCCACGCCTCGGCAGGAAAATCGGCCGGCCTTTCCAGTCTTTGGAAGGGAGATAGGCTTGGCACTTCACAATTTGGCGGGTTATCAGCTGGCAGGGGATTCGCCAGGAACTCCACGCGTCGGCAGGGGAATCGGCTGGGCACTCCACGCCTCGGCAGGGAAATCGGCCGGCCACTCTAGGCCTTGGCAAGGAGATCGGCCAGGAAATTCACGTAGTGGCGGATTATCAGCTGGCAAAGGATCGGCCAGGCACTCCACGCGTCGGCAGGGGTTGGCACTCCACGCCTCGAAAGGGGAATCGGCTTGCCTTTACAGTCCTTGGAAGGGAGATAGGCTAGGCACTTCACAATTTGGCGGGTTATCAGCTGGCAGGGGATCCGCCAGGAACTCCACGCGTCGGCAGAGGAATCGGCTGGGCACTCCACGCCTCGGCAGGGAAATCGGCCGGCCACTCTTGGGTTTGGCAAGGAGATCGGCCAGGCAATTTACGTAGTGGCGGGTTATCAGCTGGCAGGGGATCGGCCAGGCACTCCACGCGTCGGCACAGTAATCGGCTGGCCATTCCACTCCTCGGTAGAGGGATCGGCCGGGCAGTCCAGGCCTTGACAGGGTGATCGGCCAGGCACTTCACGTATTGGCGGGTTATCAACTGGCAGGGGATCGGCCAGGCACTCCACGCGTCGGCAGGGGAATCGGCTGGCCATTCCACTCCTCGGTAGAGGGATCGGCCGGGCACTCCAGGCTTTGACAGGGTGATCGGCCAAGAACTTCACTTATTGACGGCACTCCAGGCACCAGCCAGGCACCGCACGCGTCGGCAGGGGAATCGGCTGGCCACTCCACGCTTCGATTTTGAGATCGGCCGGGCACTCCAGGCCTTGACAGGGTGATCGGCCAGGCACTTCAGGTATTGGCGGGTTATCAACTGGCAGGGGATCGGCCGGGCACTCCACGCGTCGGCAAGGGAATCGGCTGGCCATTCTACTCCTCGGTAGAGGGATCGGCCGGGCACTCCAGGCTTTGACAGGGAGATCGGCCAAGAACTTCACTTATTGATGGCACTCCAGGCACCAGCCAGGCACCGCACGCGTCGGAAGGGGAATCGGCTGGCTACTCCATGCCTCGGCAGGGTGGTCGGCCGGGCACTCCAGCCCTTGGCAGGGAGATCGGCAAGGCTCTTTACGTACTGGCGGATTATCAGCTGGCAGGGGATCGGCCAGGCACTCCACGCGTCGGCACAGTAATCGGCTGGCCATTCCACTCCTCGGTAGAGGGATCGGCCGGGCAGTCCAGGCCTTGACAGGGTGATCGGCCAGGCACTTCACGTATTGGCGGGTTATCAACTGGCAGGGGATCGGCCAGGCACTCCACGCGTCGGCAGGGGAATCGGCTGGCCATTCCACTCCTCGGTAGAGGGATCGGCCGGGCACTCCAGGCTTTGACAGGGAGATCGGCCAAGAACTTCACTTATTGACGGCACTCCAGGCACCAGCCAGGCACCGCACGCGTCGGCAGGGGAATCGGCTGGCCACTCCACGCTTCGATTTTGAGATCGGCCGGGCACTCCAGGCCTTGACAGGGTGATCGGCCAGGCACTTCAGGTATTGGCGGGTTATCAACTGGCAGGGGATCGGCCGGGCACTCCACGCGTCGGCAAGGGAATCGGCTGGCCATTCTACTCCTCGGTAGAGGGATCGGCCGGGCACTCCAGGCTTTGACAGGGAGATCGGCCAAGAACTTCACTTATTGACGGCACTCCAGGCACCAGCCAGGCACCGCACGCGTCGGAAGGGGAATCGGCTGGCTACTCCATGCCTCGGCAGGGTGGTCGGCCGGGCACTCCAGCCCTTGGCAGGGAGATCGGCAAGGCTCTTTACGTACTGGCGGATTATCAGCTGGCAGGGGATCGGCTGGGCACTCCACGCCTCGGCAGGGGAATCGGCCGGCCACTCTAGGCCTTGGCAAGGAGATCGGCCAGGAAATTCACGTAGTAGCGGATTATCAGCTGGCAGGGGATCGGCCAGGCACTCCACGCGTCGGCAGGGGTTGGCACTCCACGCCTCGGAAGGGGAATCGGCCGGCCTTTCCAGTCCTTGGAAGGGAGATAGGCTTGGCACTTCACAATTTGGCGGGTTATCAGCTGGCAGGGGATTCGCCAGGAACTCCACGCGTCGGCAGGGGAATCGGCTGGGCACTCCACGCCTCGGCAGGGAAATCGGCCGGCCACTCTAGGCCTTGGCAAGGAGATCGGCCAGGAAATTCACGTAGTGGCGGATTATCAGCTGGCAGGGGATCGGCCAGGCACTCCACGCGTCGGCAGGGGTTGGCACTCCACGCCTCGGAAGGGGAATCGGCCGGCCTTTACAGTCCTTGGAAGGGAGATAGGCTAGGCACTTCACAATTTGGCGGGTTATCAGCTGGCAGGGGATCCGCCAGGAACTCCACGCGTCGGCATGGGAATCGGCTGGCCACTCCACGCCTCGGTTTTGGGATCGGCCGGCCACTCCAGCCCTTGGAAGGGAGATAGGCTAGGCAGTTCACAATTTGGCGGGTTATCAGCTGGAAGGGGATCGGCCAGGAACTCCACGCGTCGGCATGGGAATCGGCTGGCAACTCCACGCCTTGGATGAGGGATCGGCCGGGCACGCCAGGCCTTGACAGGGAGATTTGCCAGGCACATCACGTATTGGCGGGTTATCAGCTGGCAGGGGATCGGCCAGGCACTCCGCGCGTCGGCACAGGAATCGGCTGGCCATTCCACGCCTCGGTTTTGGGATCGGCTGGGCACTCCACGCCTCGGCAGGGGAATATGCCGGCCTTTCCAGTCCTTGGAAGGGAGATAGGCTAGGCACTTCACAATTTGGCGGGTTATCAGATGGAAAGGGATCGGCCAGGAACTCCACGCGTCGGCATGGGAATCGGCTGGCAACTCCACGCCTTGGAAGAGGGATCGGCCGGGCACACCAGGCCTTGACAGGGAGATTGGCAAGGCACTTCACGTATTGGCGGGTTATCAGCTGGCAGGGGATCGGCCAGGCACTCCACGCGTCGGCACAAGAATCGGCTGGCAATTCCACGCCTCGGTTTTGGGATCGGCTGGGCACTCCACGCCTCGGCAGGGGAATCGGCCGGCCTTTCCAGTCCTTGGAAGGGAGATAGGCTTGGCACTTCACAATTTGGCGGGTTATCAGCTGGCAGGGGAGTCGCCAGGAACTCCACGCGTCGGCAGGGGAATCGGCTGGGCACTCCACGCCTCGGCAGGGAAATCGGCCGGCCACTCTAGGCCTTGGCAAGGAGATCGGCCAGGAAATTCACGTAGTGGCGGATTATCAGCTGGCAAAGGATCGGCCAGGCACTCCACGCGTCGGCAGGGGTTGGCACTCCACGCCTCGAAAGGGGAATCGGCTTGCCTTTACAGTCCTTGGAAGGGAGATAGGCTAGGCACTTCACAATTTGGCGGGTTATCAGCTGGCAGGGGATCCGCCAGGAACTCCACGCGTCGGCAGAGGAATCGGCTGGGCACTCCACGCCTCGGCAGGGAAATCGGCCGGCCACTCTTGGGTTTGGCAAGGAGATCGGCCAGACAATTTACGTAGTGGCGGGTTATCAGCTGGCAGGGGATCGGCCAGGCACTCCACGCGTCGGCACAGTAATCGGCTGGCCATTCCACTCCTCGGTAGAGGGATCGGCCGGGCACTCCAGGCCTTGACAGGGTGATCGGCCAGGCACTTCACGTATTGGCGGGTTATCAACTGGCAGGGGATCGGCCAGGCACTCCACGCGTCGGCAGGGGAATCGGCTGGCCATTCCACTCCTCGGTAGAGGGATCGGCCGGGCACTCCAGGCTTTGACAGGGAGATCGGCCAAGAACTTCACTTATTGACGGCACTCCAGGCACCAGCCAGGCACCGCACGCGTCGGCAGGGGAATCGGCTGGCCACTCCACGCTTCGATTTTGAGATCGGCCGGGCACTCCAGGCCTTGACAGGGTGATCGGCCAGGCACTTCAGGTATTGGCGGGTTATCAACTGGCAGGGGATCGGCCGGGCACTCCACGCGTCGGCAAGGGAATCGGCTGGCCATTCTACTCCTCGGTAGAGGGATCGGCCGGGCACTCCAGGCTTTGACAGGGAGATCGGCCAAGAACTTCACTTATTGACGGCACTCCAGGCACCAGCCAGGCACCGCACGCGTCGGAAGGGGAATCGGCTGGCTACTCCATGCCTCGGCAGGGTGGTCGGCCGGGCACTCCAGCCCTTGGCAGGGAGATCGGCAAGGCTCTTTACGTACTGGCGGATTATCAGCTGGCAGGGGATCGGCCAGGCACTCCACGCATCGACAGGGCAATTGGCTGGCCACTCCACGCCTTGTTAGAGGGATCGGCCGGGCACTCAAGGCCTTGGCAGGGAGATTGGCCAGGCACTTCACGTATTGGTGGGTTATCAGCTGGCAGGGGATCGGCCAGGAACTCCACGCGTCGGCAGTGGAATCGGCTGGCCACTCCACGCCTCGGCAGGGGGATCGGCCGGGCACTCCAGGCCTTGACAGGGTGAGCGGCCAGGCACTTCAGGTATTGGCTGGTTATCAACTGGCAGGGGATCGGCCAGGCACTCCACGCGTCGGCAGGGGAATCGGGTGGCTACTCCATGCCTCGGCAGGGTGGTCGGCCGGGCACTCCGGTCCTTGGCAGGGAGATCGGCTAGGCTCTTCACGTACTGGCGGATTATCAGCTGGCAGGGGATCGGCCAGGCACTCCACGCATCGGCAGGGTAATTGGCTGGCCACCCCACGCCTGGGTAGAGGGATCGGCCGGGCACTCCAGGCCTTGGCAGGGAAATTGGCCATGCAATTCACGTATAGGTGGGTTATCAGCTGGTAAGGGATCGGCCAGGAACTCCACGCGTCTGCAGGGGAATCGGCTGTTCACTCCACGCCTCGGTAGAGGATCGGCCGGGCACTTCACGTATTGGCGGGTTATCAACTGGCAGGGGATCGGCGAGGCTTTTGACGTCTCGGCAGGGGTATGAGCTTGCAGGGAATACGGCTTGGCACTCCCACCTCGGCTGTGGGATCGGACGGGCACACCAGGTCTTGGCAGGGAGGGCAGGCATATCATTTATTGGCGGGCTATCTCTTGGCTATCACTTGGCAGGGGAATCGGCTAGGCAGTCAACGTCGGAAGAGGAATCGGCTGGGCATTCCTTGCCTTGGCAGGGGGATCGGCTTTGCACTTCAGGCAGGGATATTGGCCAGGCACTTTGCGTATTGGCGGGTTATAAACTGGCAGGGGATCGGCCAGGCTCTTCACGTCTTGGAAGGGGTATCAGCTTGCAGCGAATACGGCTTGGCACTCCCACATTGACTGTGGGATCAGCCGGGCAATCCAGGTTTTGACAGGGATATCGGGCAGGCATATCATTTATTGGCGGCAGGGGAATCGGCTAGGCACTCCACGCGTCGGCAGGGGAATCCGCTGGCCACTCCACGCCTTGGTAGAGGGATCGGCCGGGCACTCCAGGCCTTTGCAGGGAGATTGGCCAGGCACTTCACTTTTTGGCGGATTATCAGCTAGCAGGGGATTGGCCAGGCACTGGACGCGTCGGCAGAGGAATCGGCTGTCCACTCCACGCCTCGGTTGAGGATCGGATGGGCACTCCAGGCCTTGGCAAGAAGATCGGCCAGGCACTTCACGTATTGGCGGGCTATAAACTTGCAGGGGATCGGCAAGGCTCTTCACGCCTCGGCAGGAATACGGCTTTGCACTCCCACCTCGACTCTGGGATCGGCTGGGCACTCCAGGGTTCGGCAGGGAGATCGGGCAGGCATATAAATTATTGGCGGGTTATCAGCTGGCAGGGAAATCGGCCAGGCACTCCACGCATCGGCAGGGCAATTGGCTGGCCACTCCACGCCTTGGTAGAGGGATCGGCCGGGCACTCCAGGCCTCGGCAGGGAGATTGGCCAGGCACTTCACGTATTGGCGGGTTATCAACTGGCAAGAGATCGGCCAGGCACTCCACGCGTCGGCAGGGAAATCGGCTGGCCCTTCCTCTTCTCGGTAGAGGGATCGGCCGGGCACTCCAGGCCTTGACAGGGAGATCGGCCAAGCTCTTCACTTATTGACGGCACTCCAGGCACCATCCAGGCACTGCACGCGTCGGCAGGGGAATCGGCTGGCCACTCCACGCTTCGATTTTGGGATCGGCCGAAAACTCCAGGCCTTGACAGGGTGATCGGCCAGGCACTGAAGGTATTGGCGGGATATCAACTGGCAGGGGATCGGCCAGGCACTCCACGCGTCGGCAGGGGAATCGGCTGGCTACTCCATGCCACTCCAGCCCTTGGCAGGGAGATCGGCTAGGCTATTCACGTACTGGCGGATTATCAGCTGGCAGGGGATCGGCCAGGCACTCCACGCATCGGCAGGGCAATTGGCTGGCCACTCCACGCCTTGGTAGAGGGATCGGCCGGCCACTCTAGGCCTTGGCAAGGAGATTTGCCAGGCACTTCACGTATTGGCGGGTTATCAGCTGGCAGGGGATCGGCCAGGCACTGCACGCGTCGGCAGAGGACTCGGCTGGCCACTCCACGCCTTGGTAGAGGATCGGCCGGGCACTCCAGGCCTTGGCAAGAAAATCGACCAGGCACTTCACGTATTGGCGGGCTATCAACTGGCAGGGGATCGGCAAGGCTCTTCACGCCTCGGCAGGAATACGGCTTTGCACTCCCACCTCGACTCTGGGATCGGCCGGGCACTCCAGGTTTCGGCAGGGAGATCGGGCAGGCATATTATTTATTGGCGGGTTATCAGCTGGCAGGGAAATCATCCAGGCACTCCACGCATCGGCAGGGCAATTGGCTGGCCACTCCACGCCTTGGTAGAGGGATCGGCCGGGCACTCCAGGCCCTGGCAGGGAGATTGGCCAGGCACTTCACGTATTGGTTGGTTATCAGCTGGCAGGGGATCGGCCAGGAACTCCAAGCGTCTGCAGGGGAATCGGCTAGGCAGTCAACGTCGGCAGAGCAATCGGCTGGGCATTCCACGCCTTGGCAGGGGGATCGGCTTTGCACTTCAGGCAGGGATATTGGCCAGGCACTTTGCGTATTGGCGGGTTATAAACTGGCAGGGGATCGGCCAGGCTCTTCACGTCTTGGAAGGGGTATCAGCTTGCAGCGAATACGGCTTGGCACTCCCACATTGACTGTGGGATCAGCCGGGCACTCCAGGTTTTGGCAGGGAGATCGGGCAGGCATATCATTTATTGGCGGCAGGGGAATCGGCTAGGCACTCCACGCGTCGGCAGGGGAATCGGCTGGCCACTCCACGCCTTGGTAGAGGGATCGGCCGGGCACTCCAAACCTTGGCAGGGAGATTGGCCAGGCACTTCACGTTTTGGCGGATTATCAGCTAGCAGGGGATTGGCCAGGCTATCCACGCATCTGCAGGGCAATTAACTGGCCACACCACGCCTTGGTAGACCGATCGGCCGGGCACTCCAGACCTTGGCAGGGAAATTGGCCTGGCATTTCACTATTGGCGGGTTATCAGCTGGCAGAAGAACGGCAATTCTCTTCACGTCTCGGCAGGAATACGGTTTTGCACTCCCACCTCGACTAAGGGATCGGCCGGGCACTCCACGTCTTGGCAGGGAGATCGGGCAGGCATATAATCTATTGGCGGGTTATCAGCTGCCAGGAGAATCGGCTAGACACTCCACGCGACGGCAGGGAAATCGGCTGGGCACTCCACGCCTCGGCAGGGAAATCGGCCGGCCACTCCAGTCCTTGGTTAGGAGATCGGCCAGGCACTTTACGTATTGGCGGGTTATCAGTTTGCAGAGGATCGGCCAGGCGCTCCACGCGTCGGCAGGGGAATCGGCTGGCCACTCCATGCCTCGGTTTGGGGAACGGCCGAGCTCTCCAGGCCTTGTCAGGGAGATTGGCCAGGCACTTCACGTATTGGCGGATTATCAACTGGCAGGGGATCGGCAAGGCTCTTCACGCCTCGGCGGGATTACGGCTTTGCACTCCCGCCTCGACTCCGGGATCGGTCGGGCACTCCAGGTTTCGGCAGGGAGATCGGGCAGGCATATAATTTATTGGCGGGTTATCAGCTGGCAGGGGAATCGGCTAGACACTCCACGCGTCGGCAGGGAAATCGGCTGGGCACTCCACGCCTCGGCAGGGAAATCAGCCAGGCACTTCACGTTTTGGCGGATTATCAGCTGGCAGGGGATTGGCCAGGCTATCCACGCATCGGCAGGGCAATTTGCTGGCCACTCCACGCCTTGGTAGAGGATCGGCCGGGCACTCCAGGCCTTGGCAGGGAAATTGGCCGGGCATTTCACTATTGGCGGGTTATCAGCTGGCAGAAGAACGGCAAGGCTCTTCACGTCTCGGCAGAAATACGGTTTTGCACTCCCACCTCGACTAAGGGATCGGCCGGGCACTCCACGTCTTGGCAGGGAGATCGGGCAGGCATATAATCTATTGTCGGGTTATCAGCTGCCAGGAGAATCGGCTAGACACTCCACGCGACGGCAGGGAAATCGGCTGGGCACTCCACGCCTCGGCAGGGAAATCGGCCGGCCACTCCAGTCCTTGGCAAGGAGATCGGCCAGGCACTTTACGTATTGGCGGGTTATCAGTTTGCAGAGGATCGGCCAGGCGCTCCACGCGTCGGCAGGGGAATCGGCTGGCCACTCCATGCCTCGGTTTGGGGAACGGCCGAGCTCTCCAGGCCTTGGCAGGAAGATTGGCCAGGCACTTCACGTATTGGCGGATTATCAACTGGCAGGGGATCGGCAAGGCTCTTCACGCCTCGGCAGGATTACGGCTTTGCACTCCCGCCTCGACTCTGGGATCGGCCGGGCACTCCAGGTTTCGGCAGGGAGATCGGGCAGGCATATAATTTATTGGCGGGTTTTCAGCTGGCAGGGGAATCAGCTGGCTACTCCACGCCTCGGCAGGGTGGTCGGCCGGGCACTCCAGCCCTTGGCAGGGAGATCGGCCAGGCACTTCACGTTTTGGCGGATTATCAGCTGGCAGGGGATTGGCCAGGCTATCCACGCATCGGCAGGGCAATTTGCTGGCGACTCCACGCCTTGGTAGAGGGATCGGCCGGGCACTCCAGGCCTTGGCAGGGAAATTGGCCGGGCATTTCACTATTGGCGGGTTATCAGCTGGCAGAAGAACGGCAAGGCTCTTCACGTCTCGGCAGAAATACGGTTTTGCACTCCCACCTCGACTAAGGGATCGGCCGGGCACTCTACGTCTTGGCAGGGAGATCGGGCAGGCATATAATCTATTGGCAGTTTATCAGCTGCCAGGAGAATCGGCTAGACACTCCACGCGACGGCAGGGAAATCGGCTGGGCAGTCCACGCCTCGGCAGGGAAATCGGCCGGCCACTCCACGCCTCCGTTTTGGGATCGGCCGGGCACTCCAGGCCTTGGCAAGGAGATCGGCCAGGCTTTTCACGTATTGGCGATATCAGCTGGCAGGGGATCGGCCAGGCACTGCACGCGTCGGCAGAGGAATCGGCTGGCCACTCCACGCCTCGGTAGAGGATCGGCCGGGCACTCCAGGCCTTGGCAAGAAGATCGGCCAGGCACTTCACGTATTGGTGGGCTATCAACTGGCAGGGGATCGGCAAGGCTCTTCACGTCTCGGCAGGAATACGGCTTTGCACTCCCACCTCGACTCTGGGATCGGCCGGGCACTCCAGGTTTCGGCAGGGAGATCGGGCAGGCATATAATTTATTGGCGGGTTATCAGCTGGCAGGGGAATCGGCTAGACACTCCACGCGTCGGCAGGGAAATCGGCTGGGCACTCCACGCCTCGGCAGGGAAATCAGCCCTTCACTCCAAGCCTTGGCAAGGAGATCGGCCAGGCACTTTACGTGTTGGCGGGTTATCAGTTTGCGGAGGATCGGCCAGGCGTTCCACGCGTCGGCAGGGGAATCGGCTGGCCACTCCACGCCTCCGTTTTGGGATCGGCCGGGCACTCCAGGCCTTGGCAAGGAGATCGGCCAGGCTTTTCACGTATTGGCGATATCAGCTGGCAGGGGATCGTCCAGGCACTGCACGCGTCGGCAGAGGAATCGGCTGGCCACTCCACGCCTCGGTAGAGGATCGGCCGGGCACTCCAGGCCTTGGCAAGAAGATCGGCCAGGCACTTCACGTATTGGTGGGCTATCAACTGGCAGGGGATCGGCAAGGCTCTTCACGCCTCGGCAGGAATACGGCTTTGCACTCCCACCTCGACTCTGGGATCGGCCGGGCACTCCAGGTTTCGGCAGGGAGATCGGGCAGGCATATAATTTATTGGCGGGTTATCAGCTGGCAGGGGAATCGGCTAGACACTCCACGCGTAGGCAGGGAAATCGGCTGGGCACTCCACGCCTCGGCAGGGAAATCGGACGGCCACTCCAGGTCTTGGGAAGGAGATTTGCCTGGCACCTCATAAAGGTGGTTTATCAGCTGGCAGGGGATCGGCAAGGCTCTGCACGCCTCGGCAGGAATACGGCTTTGCACTCCCACCTCGACTCTGGAATCGGCTGGGCACTCCAGGTTTCGGCAGGGAGATCGGGCAGGCATATAATTTATTGGCGGGCTATCAGCTTGCAGAGGATCGGCCAGGCACTCCACGCGTCGGCAGGGGAATCGGCTAGCCACTCCATGCCTCGGTTTGGGGAACGGCCGGGAACTCCAGGCCTTGACAGGGTGATCGGCCAGGCACTTCACGTATTGGCGGGTTATCAGCTGGCAGGGGATCGGCCAGGAAATCCACGCGTCTGCAGGGGAATCGGCTGGTTAATCCACGCCTCGGTAAAGGATCGGCCGGGCACTCCTGGCCTTGGCAAGGAGATCGGCCAGGCACTTCACGTATTGGCGGGTTTTCAGCTGATAGGGAATCGGCTAGACACTCCACGCGTCGGCAGGGGAATCGGCTAGACACTCCACGCGTCGGCATGGAAATCGGCTGGGCACTCCACGCCTCGGCAGGGAAATCGGACGGCCACTCCAGGTCTTGGCAAGGAGATCGGCCAGGCACTTTACGTATTGGCGGGCTATCAGCTTGCAGAGGATCGGCCAGGCGCTCCACGCGTCGGCAGGGGAATCGGCTAGCCACCTTATGCCTCGGTTTGGGGAACCGCCGGGCACTCCAGGCCTTGGCAAGGAGATCGGGCAGGCACTTCACGTATTGGCGGGTTTTCAGCTGGCAGGGGATTGGCCAGACACTCCACGAGTCGGCAGAGGAATCGGCTGGCCACTCCATGCCTCGGTTTGGGGAACGGCCGGGCACTCCAGGCCTTGGTAGGGGGATCGGCCGGGCACTCCAGGCCTTGGCAGGGAGATTGGCCAGGCACTTCACGTATAGGCGGTTTAACAGCGTGCAGGGGATCGGCCAGGAACTCCAAGCGTCGGCAGGGGAATCGGCTGGCCACTCCACGCCTCGGTAGAGGATCGGCCGGGAACTCCTGGCCTTGGTTAGGAGATCGGCCAGGCACTTCAAGTATTGGCGGGTTTTCAGATCGCAGGGGATCGGCCAGACACTCCACGAGTCGGCAGAGGAATCGGCTGGCCACTGCATGCCTCGGTTTGGGGAACGGCCGGGCACTCCAGGCCTTGGTAGGGGGATCGGCCGGGCACTCCAGGCCTTGGCAGGGAGATTGGCCAGGCACTTCACGTATAGGCGGCTTAACAGCGTGCAGGGGATCGGCCAGGAACTCCAAGCGTCGGCAGGGGAATCGGCTGGCCACTCCATGCCTCGGTTTGGGGAACGGCCGGGTACTCCAGGCCTTGGTAGGGGGATCGGCCGGGCACTCCAGGCCTTGGCAGGGAGATTGGCCAGGCACTTCACGTATAGGCGGTTTAACAGCGTGCAGGGGATCGGCCAGGAACTCCAAGCGTCGGCAGGGGAATCGGCTGGCCACTCCACGCCTCGGTAGAGGATCGGCCGGGAACTCCAGGCCTTGGTTAGGAGATCGGCCAGGCACTTCAAGTATTGGCGGGTTTTCAGATCGCAGGGGATCGGCCAGACACTCCACGAGTCGGCAGAGGAATCGGCTGGCCACTGCATGCCTCGGTTTGGGGAACGGGCGGGCACTCCAGGCCTTGACAGGGTGATCGGCCAGGCACTTCACATATTGGCGGGTTATAAGCTGGCAGGGAATCGGCCAGGAACACCACCCGTCGGCAGGGGAATCGGCTTGCCACTCCATGCCTCGGTTTGGGGATCGACCGGGCACTCCAGGCCTTGGCAGGGAGATTGGCCAGGCACTTCACGTATAGGCGGTTTAACAGCGTGCAGGGGATCGGCCAGGAACTCCAAGCGTCGGCAGGGGAATCGGCTGGCCACTCCACGCCTCGGTAGAGGATCGGCCGGGAACTCCAGGCCTTGGTTAGGAGATCGGCCGTGCACTTCAAGTATTGGCGGGTTTTCAGATCGCAGGGGATCGGCCAGACACTCCACGAGTCGGCAGAGGAATCGGCTGGCCACTCCATGCCTCGGTTTGGGGAACGGCCGGGCACTCCAGGCCTTGACAGGGTGATCGGCCAGGCACTTCACGTATTGGCGGGTTATCAGCTGGCTGGGAATCGGCCAGGAACTCCACCCGTCGGCAGAGGAATCGGCTAGCCACTCCATGCCTCGGTTTGGGGATCGGCCGGGCACTCCAGGCCTTGGAAGGGTGATCGGCCAGAAACTTCGCGTATTGGCAGGCTCTCAGCTGGCAGGTGATATGCCAGACACTCCACGCGTTGGCAGAGGAATTGGCTGGCATTTCCACGCCTTGGTAGGGGGATCGGCCGGGCACTCCAGGCCTTGGCAGGGAGATTGGCCAGGCACTTCACGTATTGGCGGGTTTTCAGCTGGCAGGGGATTGGCCAGACACTCCACGAGTCGGCCGAGGAATCGGCTGGCCACTCCATGCCTCGGTTTGGGGAACGGCCGGGCACTCCAGGCCTTGGTAGGGGGATCGGCCGGGCACTCCAGGCCTTGGCAGGGAGATTGGCCAGGCACTTCACGTATAGGCGGTTTAACAGCGTGCAGGGGATCGGCCAGGAACTCCAAGCGTCGGCAGGGGAATCGGCTGGCCACTCCACGCCTCGGTAGAGGATCGGCCGGGAACTCCTGGCCTTGGTTAGGAGATCGGCCAGGCACTTCAAGTATTGGCGGGTTTTCAGATCGCAGGGGATCGGCCAGACACTCCACGAGTCGGCAGAGGAATCGGCTGGCCACTGCATGCCTCGGTTTGGGGAACGGCCGGGCACTCCAGGCCTTGGTAGGGGGATCGGCCGGGCACTCCAGGCCTTGGCAGGGAGATTGGCCAGGCACTTCACGTATAGGCGGCTTAACAGCGTGCAGGGGATCGGCCAGGAACTCCAAGCGTCGGCAGGGGAATCGGCTGGCCACTCCATGCCTCGGTTTGGGGAACGGCCGGGCACTCCAGGCCTTGGTAGGGGGATCGGCCGGGCACTCCAGGCCTTGGCAGGGAGATTGGCCAGGCACTTCACGTATAGGCGGTTTAACAGCGTGCAGGGGATCGGCCAGGAACTCCAAGCGTCGGCAGGGGAATCGGCTGGCCACTCCACGCCTCGGTAGAGGATCGGCCGGGAACTCCAGGCCTTGGTTAGGAGATCGGCCAGGCACTTCAAGTATTGGCGGGTTTTCAGATCGCAGGGGATCGGCCAGACACTCCACGAGTCGGCAGAGGAATCGGCTGGCCACTGCATGCCTCGGTTTGGGGAACGGGCGGGCACTCCAGGCCTTGACAGGGTGATCGGCCAGGCACTTCACATATTGGCGGGTTATAAGCTGGCAGGGAATCGGCCAGGAACACCACCCGTCGGCAGGGGAATCGGCTTGCCACTCCATGCCTCGGTTTGGGGATCGACCGGGCACTCCAGGCCTTGGCAGGGAGATTGGCCAGGCACTTCACGTATAGGCGGTTTAACAGCGTGCAGGGGATCGGCCAGGAACTCCAAGCGTCGGCAGGGGAATCGGCTGGCCACTCCACGCCTCGGTAGAGGATCGGCCGGGAACTCCAGGCCTTGGTTAGGAGATCGGCCGTGCACTTCAAGTATTGGCGGGTTTTCAGATCGCAGGGGATCGGCCAGACACTCCACGAGTCGGCAGAGGAATCGGCTGGCCACTCCATGCCTCGGTTTGGGGAACGGCCGGGCACTCCAGGCCTTGACAGGGTGATCGGCCAGGCACTTCACGTATTGGCGGGTTATCAGCTGGCTGGGAATCGGCCAGGAACTCCACCCGTCGGCAGGGGAATCGGCTAGCCACTCCATGCCTCGGTTTGGGGATCGGCCGGGCACTCCAGGCCTTGGAAGGGTGATCGGCCAGAAACTTCGCGTATTGGCAGGCTCTCAGCTGGCAGGTGATATGCCAGACACTCCACGCGTTGGCAGAGGAATTGGCTGGCATTTCCACGCCTTGGTAGGGGGATCGGCCGGGCACTCCAGGCCTTGGCAGGGAGATTGGCCAGGCACTTCATGTATAGGCGGTTTATCAGCTGGCAGGGGATTGGCCAGACACTCCACGCGTCGGCAGAGGAATCGGCTGGCCACTCCATGCCTCGGTTTAGGGAACGACCGGGCACTCCAGGCCTTGGCAGGGTGATCGGCCAGGCACTTCACGTATTGGCAGTTTCTCAGCTGGCAGGTGATCGGCCAGGAACTCCACGCGTTTGCAGGGGAATTTGCTGGCCTCTCCACGCCTCGGTAGAGGATCGGCCGGGCACTCCAGAATTTGGCAGCGAGATCGGCCAGGCACTTCACGTATTGGCGGGTTTTCAGCTAGCAGGGGATCGGCCAGACACTTCACGAGTCGGCAGAGGAATTGGCTGGCAACTCCACGCCTTGGTAGGGGGATCGGCCGGGCACTCCAGGCCTTGGCAGGGAGATTGGCCAGGCACTTCACGTAAAGGCGGGTAATCAGCTGGCAGGGAATCGGCCAGCAACTCCACCCGTCGGCAGGGGAATCGGCTAGCCACTCCATTCCTCGGTTTGGGGATCGGCCGGGCACTCCAGGCCTTGGCAAGGTGATCGGCCAGAAACTTCGCGTATTGGCAGGCTCTCAGCTGGCAGGTGATTGGCCAGACACTCCACGCGTTGGCAGAGGAATTGGCTGGCAACTCCACGCCTTGGTAGGGGGATCGGCCGGGCACTCCAGGCCTTGGCAGGGAGATTGGCCAGGCACTTCACGTATAGGCGGTTTATCAGCTGGCAGGGGATCGGCCAGGAAATCCACGCGTCTGCAGGGGAATCGGCTGGCCACTCCACGCCTCGGTAGAGGATCGGCCGGGCACTCCAGGCTTTGGCAAGGAGATCGGCCACGCACTTTACGTATTGGCGGGTTTTCAGCTAGCAGGGGATCGGCCAGACACTCCACGAGTCGGCAGAGGAATCGGCTGGCCACTCCATGCCTCGGTTTGGGGAACGGCCGGGCACTCCAGGCCTTGACAGGGTGATCGGCCAGGAACTTCACGTATTGGCGGGTTATCAGCTGGCTGGGAATCGGCCAGGAACTCCACCCGTCGGCAGGGGAATCGGCTAGCCACTCCATGCCTCGGTTTGGGGATCGGCCGGGCACTCCAGGCCTTGGAAGGGTGATCGGCCAGAAACTTCGCGTATTGGCAGGCTCTCAGCTGGCAGGTGATTGGCCAGACACTCCACGCGTTGGCAGAGGAATTGACTGGCAAATCCACGCCTTGGTAGGGGGATCGGCCGGGCACTCCAGGCCTTGGCAGGGAGATTGGCAAGGCACTTCACGTATTGGCGGGTTATCAGCTGGCAGGGAATCGGCCAGGAACTCCACCCGTCGGCAGGGGAATCGGCTAGCCACTCCATGCCTCGGTTTGGGGATCGGCCGGGCACGCCAGGCCTTGGCAGGGTGATCGGCCAGGCACTTCACTTATTGGCAGTTTCTCAGCTGGCAGGTGATCGGCCAGGAACTCCATGCGTTTGCAGGGGAATTTGCTGGCCTCTCCACGCCTCGGTAGAGGATCGGCCGGGCACTTCAGGCTTTGGCAAGGAGATCGGCCAGGCACTTCACGTATTGGCGGGTTTTCAGCTAACAGGGGATCGGCCAGACACTGCACGAGTCGGCAGAGGAATCGGCTAGCCACTCCATGCCTCGGTTTGGGGATCGGCCGGGCACTCCAGGCCTTGGCAGGTTGATCGGCCAGAAACTTCGCGTATTGGCAGGCTCTCAGCTGGCAGGTGATTGGCCAGACACTCCACGCGTTGGCAGAGGAATTGGCTGGCAACTCCACGCCTTGGTGGGGGATCGGCCGGGCACTCCAGGCCTTGGCAGGGAGATTGGCCAGGCACTTCACGTATTGGCAGGTTATCAGCTGGCAGGGAATCGGCCAGGAACTCCACCCGTCGGCAGGGGAATCGGCTAGCCACTCCTTGCCTCGGTAGAGGATCGGCCGGGCACTCCAGGCTTTGGAAAGGAGATCGGCCACGCACTTCACGTATAGGCGGGTTTTCAGCTGGCAGGTGATTGGCCAGACACTCCACGCGTAGGCAGAGGAATTGGCTGGCAACTCCACGCCTTGGTAGGGGGATCGGCCGGGCACTCCAGGCCTTGGCAGGGTGATCGGCCAGGCACTTCACGTATTGGCAGTTTCTCAGCTGGCAAGTGATCGGCCAGGAACTCCATGCGTTTGCAGGGGAATTTGCTGGCCTCTCCATGCCTCGGTAGAGGATCGGCCGGGCACTCCCGGCTTTGGCAAGGAGATCGGCCAGGCACTTCACGTATTGGCGGGTTTTCAGCTAGCAGGGTATCGGCCAGACACTCCACGAGTCGGCAGAGGAATCGGCTGGCCACTCCATGCCTCGGTTTGGGGAACGGCCGGGCACTCCAGGCCTTGACAGGGTGATCGGCCAGGAACTTCACGTATTGGCGGGTTATCAGCTGGCTGGGAATCGGCCAGGAACTCCACCCGTCGGCAGGGGAATCGGCTAGCCACTCCATGCCTCGGTTTGGGGATCGGCCGGGCACTCCAGGCCTTGGAAGGGTGATCGGCCAGAAACTTCGCGTATTGGCAGGCTCTCAGCTGGCAGGTGATTGGCCAGACACTCCACGCGTTGGCAGAGGAATTGGCTGGCAAATCCACGCCTTGGTAGGGGGATCGGCCGGGCACTCCAGGCCTTGGCAGGGAGATTGGCAAGGCACTTCACGTATTGGCGGGTTATCAGCTGGCAGGGAATCGGCCAGGAACTCCACCCGTCGGCAGGGGAATCGGCTAGACACTCCATGCCTCGGTTTGGGGATCGGCCGGGCACTCCAGGCCTTGGCAAGGTGATCGGCCAGGCACTTCACTTATTGGCAGTTTCTCAGCTGGCAGGTGATCGGCCAGGATCTTCATGCGTTTGCAGGGGAATTTGCTGGCCTCTCCACACCTCGGTAGAGGATCGGCCGGGCACTCCCGGCTTTGGCAAGGAGATCGGCCAGGCACTTCACGTATTGGCGGGTTATCAGCTGGCTGGGAATCGGCCAGGAACTCCACGCGTCTGCAGGGGAATCGGCTGGCCACTCCACGCCTCGGTAGAAGATCGACCGGGCACTCCAGGTGTTGGAAAGGAGATCGGCCACTCACTTCACGTATTGGCGGGTTTTCAGCTAGCAGGGGATCGGCCAGACACTCCACGAGTCGGCAGAAGAATCGGCTGGCCACTCCATGCCTCGGTTTGGGGAACGGCCGGGCACTCCAGTCCTTGACAGGGTGATCGGCCAGGCACTTCACGTATTGGCGGTTTATCAGCTGGCAGGGAATCGGCCAGGAACTCCACCCGTCGGCAGGGGAATCGGCTAGCCACTGCATGCCTCGGTTTGGGGATCGGCCGGGCACTCCAGGCCTTGGCAAGGTGATCGGCCAGGCACTTCACTTATTGGCAGTTTCTCAGCTGGCAGGTGATCGGCCAGGATCTTCATGCGTTTGCAGGGGAATTTGCTGGCCTCTCCACACCTCGGTAGAGGATCGGCCGGGCACTCCCGGCTTTGGCAAGGAGATCGGCCAGGCACTTCACGTATTGGCGGGTTATCAGCTGGCTGGGAATCGGCCAGGAACTCCACGCGTCTGCAGGGGAATCGGCTGGCCACTCCACGCCTCGGTAGAAGATCGACCGGGCACTCCAGGTGTTGGAAAGGAGATCGGCCACTCACTTCACGTATTGGCGGGTTTTCAGCTAGCAGGGGATCGGCCAGACACTCCACGAGTCGGCAGAGGCATCGGCTAGCCACTCCATGCCTCGGCTTGGGGATCGGCCGGGCACTCCAGGCCTTGGCAGGTTGATCGGCCAGAAACTTCGCGTATTAGCAGGCTCTCAGCTGGCAGGTGATTGGCCAGACACTCCACCCGTCGGCAGATGAATTGGCTGGCAACTCCACGCCTTGGTAGGGGGATCGGCCGGGCACTCCAGGCCTTGGCAGGGAGATTGGCCAGGCACTTCACGTATAGGCGGTTTATCAGCTGGCAGGGGATCGGCCAGGAAATCCACGCGTCTGCAGGGGAATCGGCTGGCCACTCCACGCCTCGGTAGAAGATCGACCGGGCACTCCAGGTGTTGGAAAGGAGATCGGCCACTCACTTCACGTATTGGCGGGTTTTCAGCTAGCAGGGGATCGGCCAGACACTCCACGAGTCGGCAGAAGAATCGGCTGGCCACTCCATGCCTCGGTTTGGGGAACGGCCGGGCACTCCAGTCCTTGACAGGGTGATCGGCCAGGCACTTCACGTATTGGCGGTTTATCAGCTGGCAGGGAATCGGCCAGGAACTCCACCCGTCGGCAGGGGAATCGGCTAGCCACTGCATGCCTTGGTTTGGGGATCGGCCGGGCACTCCAGGCCTTGGCAGGGTGATCGGCCAGAAACTCCGCGTATTGGCAGGCTCTCAGCTGGCAGGTGATTGGCCAGACACTCCACGCGTTGGCAGAGGAATTGGCTGGCAACTCCACGCCTTGGTAGGAAGATTGGCCAGGCACTTCATGTATAGGCGGGTTTTCAGCTGGCAAGGGATTGGCCAGACACTCCACGCGTCGGCAGAGGAATCGGCTGGCCACTCCATGCCTCGGTTTAGGGAACGACCGGGCACTCCAGGCCTTGACAGGGTGATCGGCCAGGAACTTCACGTATTGGCGGGTTATCAGCTGGCTGGGAATCGGCCAGGAACTCCACGCGTCTGCAGGGGAATCGGCTAGCCACTCCATGCCTCGGTTTGGGGATCGGCCGGGCACTCCAGGCCTTGGCAAGGTGATCGGCCAGGCACTTCACTTATTGGCAGTTTCTCAGCTGGCAGGTGATCGGCCAGGAACTCCACGCGTCTGCAGGGGAATCGGCTGGCCACTCCTTGCCTCGGTAGAGGATCGGCCGGGCACTCCAGGCTTTGGCAAGGAGATCGGCCACGCACTTTACGTATTGGCGGGTTTTCAGCTAGCAGGGGATCGGCCAGACACTCCACGAGTCGGCAGAGGAATCGGCTGGCCACTCCATGCCTCGGTTTGGGGAACGGCCGGGCACTCCAGGCCTTGACAGGGTGATCGGCCAGGAACTTCACGTATTGGCGGGTTATCAGCTGGCTGGGAATCGGCCAGGAACTCCACCCGTCGGCAGGGGAATCGGCTAGCCACTCCATGCCTCGGTTTGGGGATCGGCCGGGCACTCCAGGCCTTGGAAGGGTGATCGGCCAGAAACTTCGCGTATTGGCAGGCTCTCAGCTGGCAGGTGATTGGCCAGACACTCCACGCGTTGGCAGAGGAATTGGCTGGCAAATCCACGCCTTGGTAGGGGGATCGGCCGGGCACTCCAGGCCTTGGCAGGGAGATTGGCAAGGCACTTCACGTATTGGCGGGTTATCAGCTGGCAGGGAATCGGCCAGGAACTCCACCCGTCGGCAGGGGAATCGGCTAGCCACTCCATGCCTCGGTTTGGGGATCGGCCGGGCACTCCAGGCCTTGGCAGGGTGATCGGCCAGGCACTTCACGTATTGGTTGGTTATCAGCTGGCAGGGGATCGGCCAGGAACTCCAAGCGTCTGCAGGGGAATCGGCTAGGCAGTCAACGTCGGCAGAGCAATCGGCTGGGCATTCCACGCCTTGGCAGGGGGATCGGCCAGGCACTTCACGTATAGGCGGTTTAACAGCGTGCAGGGGATCGGCCAGGAACTCCAAGCGTCGGCAGGGGAATCGGCTGGCCACTCCATGCCTCGGTTTGGGGAACGGCCGGGCACTCCAGGCCTTGACAGGGTGATCGGCCAGGAACTTCACGTATTGGCGGGTTATCAGCTGGCTGGGAATCGGCCAGGAACTCCACGCGTCGGCAGGGGAATCGGCTAGCCACTCCATGCCTCGGTTTGGGGATCGGCCGGGCACTCCAGGCCTTGGCAAGGAGATGGGCGAGGCACTTCACGTATTGGCAGTTTCTCAGCTGGCAGGTGATCGGCCAGGAACTCCATGCGTTTGCAGGGGAATTTGCTGGCCTCTCCACACCTCGGTAGAGGATCGGCCGGGCACTCCCGGCTTTGGCAAGGAGATCGGCCACGCACTTCACGTATTGGCGGGTTTTCAGCTAGCAGGGGATCGGCCAGACACTCCACGAGTCGGCAGAGGAATCGGCTGGCCACTCCATGCCTCGGTTTGGGGAACGGCCGGGCACTCCAGGCCTTGACAGGGTGATCGGCCAGGAACTTCACGTATTGGCGGGTTATCAGCTGGCTGGGAATCGGCCAGGAACTCCACCCGTCGGCAGGGGAATCGGCTAGCCACTGCATGCCTTGGTTTGGGGATCGGCCGGGCACTCCAGGCCTTGGCAGGGTGATCGGCCAGAAACTCCGCGTATTGGCAGGCTCTCAGCTGGCAGGTGATTGGCCAGACACTCCACGCGTTGGCAGAGGAATTGGCTGGCAACTCCACGCCTTGGTAGGAAGATTGGCCAGGCACTTCATGTATAGGCGGGCTTTCAGCTGGCAGGGGATTGGCCAGACACTCCACGCGTCGGCAGAGGAATCGGCTGGCCACTCCATGCCTCGGTTTAGGGAACGACCGGGCACTCCAGGCCTTGGCAAGGAGATGGGCGAGGCACTTCACGTATAGGCGGGTTTTCAGCTTGCAGGGGATCGGCCAGACACTCCACGCGTCGGCAGAGGAATCGGCTGGCCACTCCATGCCTCGGTTTAGGGATCGACCGGGCACTCTAGGCCTTGCAGGGTGATCGGCCAGGCACTTCACGTATTGGCAGTTTCTCAGCTGGCAGGTGATCGGCCAGGAACTCCACGCGTTTGCAGGGGAATTTGCTGGCCTCTCCACGCCTCGGTAGAGAATCGGCCGGGCACTCCAGGCTTTGGCAGGGAGATCGGCCAGGCACTTCACGTATTGGCGGGTTTTCAGCTAGCAGGGGATCGGCCAGACACTCCACGAGTCGGCAGAGGAATTACCTAGCCACTCCATGCCTCGGTTTGGGGATCGGCCGGACACTCCAGGCCTTGGCAGGGTGATCGGCCAGAAACTTCGCGTATTGGCAGTTTCTCAGCTGGCAGGTGATCGGCCAGGAACTCCACGCGTTTGCAGGGGAATTTGCTGGCCTCTCCACGCCTCGGTAAAGGATCGGCCGGGCACTCCAGGCTTTGGCAAGGAGATCGGCCAGGCACTTCACGTATTGGCGGGTTTGCAGCTAGTAGGGGATCGGCCAGGAAATCCACGTGTCTGCAGGGGAATCGGCTGGCCACTCCACGCCTCGGTTTGGGGAACGGCCGGGCACTTCAGTCCTTGACAGGGTGATCGGCCAGGCACTTCACGTATTGGCGGTTTATCAGCTGGCAGGGAATCGGCCAGGAACTCCACCCGTCGGCAGGGGAATCGGCTAGCCACTGCATGCCTTGGTTTGGGGATCGGCCGGGCACTCCAGGCCTTGGCAGGGTGATCGGCCAGAAACTCCGCATATTGGCAGGCTATCAGCTGGCAGGTGATTGGCCAGACACTCCACGCGTTGGCAGAGGAATTGGCTGGCAACTCCACGCCTTGGTAGGAAGATTGGCCAGGCACTTCATGTATAGGCGGGTTTTCAGCTGGCAGGGGATTGGCCAGACACTCCACGCGTCGGCAGAGGAATCGGCTGGCCACTCCATGCCTCGGTTTAGGGATCGACCGGGCACTCTAGGCCTTGGCAGGGTGATCGGCCAGGCACTTCACGTATTGGCAGTTTCTCAGCTGGCAGGTGATCGGCCAGGAACTCCACGCGTTTGCAGGGGAATTTGCTGGCCTCTCCACGCCTTGGTAGAGAATCGGCCGGGCACTCCAGGCTTTGGCAGGGAGATCGGCCAGGCACTTCACGTATTGTCGGGTTTTCAGCTAGCAGGGGATCGGCCAGACACTCCACGAGTCGGCAGAGGAATTGGCTAGCCACTCCATGCCTCGGTTTGGGGATCGGCCGGACACTCCAGGCCTTGGCAGGGTGATCGGCCAGAAACTTCGCGTATTGGCAGTTTCTCAGCTGGCAGGTGATCGGCCAGGAACTCCACGCGTTTGCAGGGGAATTTGCTGGCCTCTCCACGCCTCGGTAAAGGATCGGCCGGGCACTCCAGGCTTTGGCAGGGAGATCGGCCAGGCACTTCACGTATTGGCGGTTTATCAGCTGGCAGGGAATCGGCCAGGAACTCCACCCGTCGGCAGGGGAATCGGCTAGCCCCTGCATGCCTTGGTTTGGGGATCGGCCGGGCGAGATTGTTCAGGCACTTCACGTAAAGGCCACGAGATTGGCCAGGCACTTCACGTAAAGGCGGGTTATCAGCTGGCAGGGAATCGGCCAGGAACTCCACCCGTCGGCAGGGGAATCGGCTAGCCACTCCATGCCTCTGTTTGGGGATCGGCCGGGCACTCCAGGCCTTGGCAGGGTGATCGGCCAGAAACTTCGCGTATTGGCAGAGGAATTGGCTGGCAACTCCACGCCTTGGTAGGGGGATCGGCCGGGCACTCCAGGCTTTGGCAAGGAGATCGGCCACGCACTTCACGTATTGGCGGGTTTTCAGCTAGCAGGGGATCGGCCAGACACTCCACGCGTTGGCAGAGGAATTGGCTGGCAACTCCACGCCTTGGTAGGGGGATCGGCCGGGCACTCCAGGCCTTGGCAGGGAGATTGGCCAGGCACTTCACGCTTTTTTTTTTTTTTTTTTATCAATCAATCAATAGTTATATTTAAAATCTGTCCGAAGTTATGGACAATAATTAAATTGTATAATGGGACCTTAGCTTAATGAAATAGTGATTAGTACAATGTTTGCTTATCCTAGGAAACTAATTTTAACAGTAGACCTTAGCGATAGAATTCATATTGTCGGGCCCTTTAGTGGGCCTTGTTAGTTTAACAACTGCAGCTCAGTCCCGTTCGCCCGAGTGGCAGAGGTCCAGTGGGTGGGTCCGTTTCAACCTCCTTGTGGTGTAGCTGTTGTCCAGAAGATTGATGGCCTCAGACCTTAACTTAATGGGGATCGGCTCAGGGTTAGGATGTCGGTAGGCACTTCACGTATAGGCGGTTTATCAGCTGGCAGGGGATCGGCCAGGAAATCCACACGTCTGCAGGGGAATCAGCTGGCCACTCCACGCCTCGGTAGAGGATCGGCCGGGCACTCCAGGCTTTGGCAAGGAGATCGGCCACGCACTTAACGTATTGGCGGGTTTTCAGCTAGCAGGGGATCGGCCAGACACTCCACGAGTCGGCAGAGGAATCGGCTGGCCACTCCATGCCTCGGTTTGGGGAACGGCCGGGCACTCCAGGCCTTGACAGGGTGATCGGCCAGAAACTTCGCGTATTGGCAGGCTCTCAGCTGGCAGGTGATTGGCCAGACACTCCACGCGTTGGCAGAGGAATTGGCTGGCAACTCCACGCCTTGGTAGGCGGATCGGCCGGGCACTCCAGGCCTTGGCAGGGAGATTGGCAAGGCACTTCACGTATTGGCGGGTTTTCAGCTAGCAGGGGATCGGCCAGACACTCCACGAGTCGGCAGAGGAATCGGCTGGCCACTCCATGCCTCGGTTTGGGGAACGGCCGGGCACTCCAGGCCTTGACAGGGTGATCGGCCAGAAACTTCGCGTATTGGCAGGCTCTCAGCTGGCCAATCGGCAGGTGATTGGCCAGACACTCCACGCGTTGGCAGAGGAATTGGCTGGCAACTCCACGCCTTGGTAGGCGGATCGGCCGGGCACTCCAGGCCTTGGCAGGGAGATTGGCAAGGCACTTCACGTATTGGCGGGTTATCAGCTGGCTGGGAATCGGCCAGGAACTCCACCCGTCGGCAGGGGAATCGGCTAGCCACTCCATGCCTCGGTTTGGGGATCGGCCGGGCACTCCAGGCCTTGGAAGGGTGATCGGCCAGAAACTTCGCGTATTGGCAAGCTCTCAGCTGGCAGGTGATTGGCCAGACACTCCACGCGTTGGCAGAGGAAATGGCTGGCAACTCCACGCCTTGGTAGGCGGATCGGCCTGGCACTCCAGGCCTTGGCAGGGAGATTGGCCAGGCACTTCACGTATTGGCGGGTTATCAGCTGGCAGGGAATCGGCCAGGAACTCCACCCGTCGGCAGGGGAATCGGCTAGCCACTCCATGTCTCGGTTTGGGGATCGGCCGGGCACTCCAGGCCTTGGCAGGGTGATCGGCCAGAAACTTCGGGTATTAACAGGCTCTCAGCTGGCAGGTGATTGGCCAGACACTCCACGCGTTGGCAGAGGAATTGGCTGGCAACTCCACGCCTTGGTGGGGGATCGGCCGGGCACTCCAGGCCTTGGCAGGGAGATTGACAAGGCACTTCACGTATTGGCGGGTTATCAGCTGGCATAAAATCGGCCAGGAAATCCACACGTCTGCAGGGGAATCAGCTGGCCACTCCACGCCTCGGTAGAGGATCGGCCGGGCACTCCAGGCCTTGGCAAGGAGATCGGCCACGCACTTTACGTATTGGCGGGTTTTCAGCTAGCAGGGGATCGGCCAGACACTCCACGAGTCGGCAGAGGAATCGGCTGGCCACTCCATGCCTCGGTTTGGGGAACGGCCGGGCACTCCAGGCCTTGACAGGGTGATCGGCCAGAAACTTCGCGTATTGGCAGGCTCTCAGCTGGCAGGTGATTGGCCAGACACTCCACGCATTGGCAGAGAAATTGGCTGGCAACTATACGCCTTCACGTATTGGCAGTTTCTCAGCTGGCAGGTGATCGGCCAGGAACTTCATGCGTTTGCAGGGGAACTTGCTGGCCTCTCCACGCCTCGGTAGAGGATCGGCCGGGCACTCCAAGGAGATCGGCCAGGCACTTCACGTATTGGCGGGTTTTCAGCTAGCAGGGGATCGGCCAGACACTCCACGAGTCGGCAGAGGAATCAGCTAGCCACTCCATGCCTCGGTTTGGGGATCGGCCGGGCACTCCAGGCCTTGGCAGGTTGATCGGCCAGAAACTTCGCGTATTAACAGGCTCTCAGCTGGCAGGTGATTGGCCAGACACTCCACGCGTTGGCAGAGAAATTGGCTGGCAACTCCACGCCTTGGTAGGCGGATCGGCCGGGCACTCCAGGCCTTGGCAGGGAGATTGGCCAGGCACTTCACGTATTGGCGGGTTATCAGCTGGCAGGGAATTGGCCAGGAACTCCACCCGTCGGCAGTGGAATCGGCTAGCCACTCCATGCCTCGGTTTGGGGATCGGCCGGGCACTCCAGGCCTTGGCAGGGTGATCGGCCAGAAACTTCGCGTATTGGCAGGTTTTCAGCTGGCAGGGGATTGGCGAGACACTCCACGCGTCGGCAGGGGAATCGGCTGGCCATTCCATGCCTCGGTTTAGGGTCGACCGGGCACTCCAGGCCTTGGCAAGGAGATGGGCGAGGCACTTCACGTATTGGCGGGTTTTCAGCTTGCAGGGGATCGGCCAGACACTCCACGCGTCGGCAGAGGAGTCGGCTGGCCACTCCATGCCTCGGTTTAGGGAACGACCGGGCACTCCAGGCCTTGGCAGGGTGATCGGCCAGGCACTTCACGTATTGGCAGTTTCTCAGCTGGCAGGTGATCGGCCAGCAACTCCACGCGTTTGCAGGGGAATTTGCTGGCCCCTTCACGCCTCGGTAGAGGATCGGCCGGGCACTCCAGGCTTTGGCAAGGAGATCGGCCAGGCACTTCACGTATTGGCGGGTTTTCAGCTAGCAGGGGATCGGCCAGACACTCCACGAGTCGGCAGGGGAATCGGCTAGCCACTCCATGCCTCGGTTTGGGGATCGGCCGGGCACTCCAGGCCTTGGCAGGGTGATCGGCCAGAAACTTCACGTATTGGCGGGTTATCAGCTGGCAGGGAATCGGCCAGGAACTCCACCCGTCGGCAGGGGAACCGGCTAGCCACTCCATGCCTCGGTTTGGGGATCCGCCGGGCACTCCAGGCCTTGGCAGGGTGATCGGCCAGAAACTTCGCGTATTGGCAGGCTCTCAGCTGGCAGGTGATTGGCCAGACACTCCACGCGTTGGCAGAGGAATTGGCTGGCAACTCCACGCCTTGGTAGGGGGATCGGCCGGGCACTCCAGGCCTTGGCAGGGAGATTGGCCAGGCACTTCACGTATTGGCGGGTTATCAGCTGGCAGGGAATCAGCCAGAAACTCCACCCGTCGGCAGGGGAATCGGCTAGCCACTCCATGCCTCGGTTTGGGGATCGGCCGGGCACTCCAGGCCTTGGCAGGGTGATCGGCTAGGCACTTCACGTATTGGCGGGTTATCAGCTGGCAGGGAATCGGCCAGGAACTCCACCCGTCGGCAGGGGAACCGGCTTGCCACTCCATGCCTCGGTTTGGGGATCGGCCGGGCACTCCAGGCCTTGGCAGGGTGATCGTCCAGAAACTTCGCGTATTGGCAGGCTCTCAGCTGGCAGGTGATTGGCCAGACACTCCACGCGTTGGCAGAGGAATTGGCTGGCAACTCCACGCCTTGGTGGGGGATCGGCCGGGCACTCCAGGCCTTGGCAGGGAAATTGGCCAGGCACTTCACGTATAGGCGGTTTATTAGCTGGCAGGGTGATCGGCCAGGCACTTCACGTATTGGCGGGTTATCAGCTGGCAGGGAATCGGCCAGGAACTCCACCCGTCGGCAGGGGAACCGGCTAGCCACTCCATGCCTCGGTTTGGGGATCGGCCGGGCACTCCAGGCCTTGGCAGGGTGATCGGCCACAAACTTCGCGTATTGGCAGGTTTTCAGCTGGCAGGGGATTGGCGAGACACTCCACGCGTCGGCAGAGGAATCGGCTGGCCATTCCATGCCTCGGTGAAGGGAACGACCGGGCACTCCAGGCCTTGGCAAGGAGATGGGCGAGGCACTTCACGTATAGGCGGGATTTCAGCTTGCAGGGGATCGGCCAGGCGCTCCACGCGTCGGCAGGGGAATCGGCTAGCCACTCCATGCCTCGGTTTGGGGAACCGCCGGGCAATCCAGGCCTTGGCAGGGTGATCGGCCAGGCACTTCACGTATTGGCAGTTTCTCAGCTGGAAGGTGATCGGCCAGGAACTCCACGCGTTTGCAGGGGAATTTGCTGGCCTCTCCACGCCTCGGTAGAGGATCGGCCGAGCACTCCAGGCTTTGGCAAGGAGATCGGCCAGGCACTTCACGTAATGGCGGGTTTTCAGCTAGCAGGGGATCGGCCAGACACTCCACGAGTCGGCAGGGGAATCGGCTAGCCACTCCATGCCTCGGTTTGGGGATCGTCCGGGCACTCCAGGCCTTGGCAGGGTGATCGGCCAGAAACTTTGCGTATTGGCAGGCTCTCAGCTGGCAGGTGATTGGCCAGACACTCCACGCGTTGGCAGAGGAATTGGCTGGCAACTCCACGCCTTGGTGGGGGATCGGCCGGGCACTCCAGGCCTTGGCAGGGAAATTGGCCAGGCACTTCACGTATAGGCGGTTTATTAGCTGGCAGGGGATCGGCCAGGAACTCCACGCGTCTGCAGGGGAATGGGCTGGCCAATCCACGCCTCGGTAGAGGATCGGCCGGGCACTCCAGGCCTTGGCAAGGAGATCGGCCAGGCACTTCACGTATTGGCGGGTTTTCAGCTGGCAGGGAATCGGCTAGACACTCCACGCGTCGGCAGGGGAATCGGCTAGACACTCCACGCGTCGGCAGGGAAATCGGCTGGGCACTCCACGCCTCGGCAGGGAAATCGGACGGCCACTCCAGGTCTTGGCAAGGAGATCGGCCAGGCACTTTACGTATTGGCGGGCTATCAGCTTGCAGAGGATCGGCCAGGCGCTCCACGCGTCGCCAGGGGAATCGGCTAGCCACTCCATGCCTCGGTTTGGGGAACCGCCGGGCACTCCAGGCCTTGGCAAGGAGATCGGCCAGGCACTTCACGTATTGGCGGGTTTTCAGCTAGCAGGGGATTGGCCAGACACTCCACGAGTCGGCAGAGGAATCGGCTAGCCACTCCATGCCTCGGTTTGGGGATCATCCGGGCACTCCAGGCCTTGGCAGGTTGATCGCCCAGAAACTTCGCGTATTGGCAGGTTCTCAGCTGGCAGGTGATTGGCCAGACACTCCACGCGTTGGCAGAGGAATTGGCTGGCAACTCCACGCCTTGTTGGGGGATCGGCTGGGCACTCCACGCCTTGGCAGGGAGATTGGCCAGGCACTTCACGTATAGGCGGTTTATCAGCTCGGCCAGGAACTCCACGCGTCTGCAGGGGAATCGGCTGGCCACTCCACGCCTCGGTAGAGGATCGGCCGGGCACTCCAGGCCTTGGCAAGGAGATCGGCCAGGCACTTCACGTATTGGCGGGTTTTCAGCTGGCAGGGAATCGGCTAGACACTCCACGCGTCGGCAGAGGAATCGGCAAGACACTCCACGCGTCGGCAGGGCCAGGCACTTCACGTATAGGCGGTTTATTAGCTGGCAGGGTGATCGGCCAGGCACTTCACGTATTGGCGGGTTATCAGCTGGCAGGGAATCGGCCAGGAACTCCACCCGTCGGCAGGGGAACCGGCTAGCCACTCCATGCCTCGGTTTGGGGATCGGCCGGGCACTCCAGGCCTTGGCAGGGTGATCGGCCACAAACTTCGCGTATTGGCAGGTTTTCAGCTGGCAGGGGATTGGCGAGACACTCCACGCGTCGGCAGAGGAATCGGCTGGCCATTCCATGCCTCGGTGAAGGGAACGACCGGGCACTCCAGGCCTTGGCAGGGAGATGGGCGAGGCACTTCACGTATAGGCGGGATTTCAGCTTGCAGGGGATCGGCCAGGCGCTCCACGCGTCGGCAGGGGAATCGGCTAGCCACTCCATGCCTCGGTTTGGGGAACCGCCGGGCAATCCAGGCCTTGGCAGGGTGATCGGCCAGGCACTTCACGTATTGGCAGTTTCTCAGCTGGAAGGTGATCGGCCAGGATCTCCACGCGTTTGCAGGGGAATTTGCTGGCCTCTCCACGCCTCGGTAGAGGATCGGCCGAGCACTCCAGGCTTTGGCAAGGAGATCGGCCAGGCACTTCACGTAATGGCGGGTTTTCAGCTAGCAGGGGATCGGCCAGACACTCCACGAGTCGTCAGGGGAATCGGCTAGCCACTCCATGCCTCGGTTTGGGGATCGTCCGGGCACTCCAGGCCTTGGCAGGGTGATCGGCCAGAAACTTCGCGTATTGGCAGGCTCTCAGCTGGCAGGTGATTGGCCAGACACTCCACGCGTTGGCAGAGGAATTGGCTGGCAACTCCACGCCTTGGTGGGGGATCGGCCGGGCACTCCAGGCCTTGGCAGGGAAATTGGCCAGGCACTTCACGTATAGGCGGTTTATTAGCTGGCAGGGGATCGGCCAGGAACTCCACGCGTCTGCAGGGGAATGGGCTGGCCAATCCACGCCTCGGTAGAGGATCGGCCGGGCACTCCAGGCCTTGGCAAGGAGATCGGCCAGGCACTTCACGTATTGGCGGGTTTTCAGCTGGCAGGGAATCGGCTAGACACTCCACGCGTCGGCAGGGGAATCGGCTAGACACTCCACGCGTCGGCAGGGAAATCGGCTGGGCACTCCACGCCTCGGCAGGGAAATTGGACGGCCACTCCAGGTCTTGGCAAGGAGATCGGCCAGGCACTTTACGTATTGGCGGGCTATCAGCTTGCAGAGGATCGGCCAGGCGCTCCACGCGTCGCCAGGGGAATCGGCTAGCCACTCCATGCCTCGGTTTGGGGAACCGCCGGGCACTCCAGGCCTTGGCAAGGAGATCGGCCAGGCACTTCACGTATTGGCGGGTTTTCAGCTAGCAGGGGATTGGCCAGACACTCCACGAGTCGGCAGAGGAATCGGCTGGCCACTCCATGCCTCGGTTTGGGGAACGGCCGGGCACTCCAGGCCTTGGCAGGTTGATCGCCCAGAAACTTCGCGTATTGGCAGGCTCTCAGCTGGCAGGTGATTGGCCAGACACTCCACGCGTTGGCAGAGGAATTGGCTGGCAACTCCACGCCTTGTTGGGGGATCGGCTGGGCACTCCACGCCTTGGCAGGGGGATTGGCCAGGCACTTCACGTATAGGCGGTTTATCAGCTGGCAGGGGATCGGCCAGGAACTCCACGCGTCTGCAGGGGAATCGGCTGGCCACTCCACGCCTCGGTAGAGGATCGGCCGGGCACTCCAGGCCTTGGCAAGGAGATCGGCCAGGCACTTCACGTATTGGCGGGTTTTCAGCTGGCAGGGAATCGGCTAGACACTCCACGCGTCGGCAGAGGAATCGGCAAGACACTCCACGCGTCGGCAGGGAAATCGGCTGGGCACTCCACGCCTCGGCAGGGAAATCGGACGGCCACTCCAGGTCTTGGCAAGGAAATCGGCCAGGCACTTTACGTATTGGCGGGCTATCAGCTTGCAGAGGATCGGCCAGGCGCTCCACGCGTCGCCAGGGGAATCGGCTAGCCACTCCATGCCTCGGTTTGGGGAACCGCCGGGCAATCCAGGCCTTGGCAGGGTGATCGGCCAGGCACTTCACGTATTGGCAGTTTCTCAGCTGGAAGGTGATCGGCCAGGAACTCCACGCGTTTGCAGGGGAATTTGCTGGCCTCTCCACGCCTCGGTAGAGGATCGGCCGAGCACTCCAGGCTTTGGCAAGGAGATCGGCCAGGCACTTCACGTAATGGCGGGTTTTCAGCTAGCAGGGGATCGGCCAGACACTCCACGAGTCGGCAGGGGAATCGGCTAGCCACTCCATGCCTCGGTTTGGGGATCGTCCGGGCACTCCAGGCCTTGGCAGGGTGATCGGCCAGAAACTTCGCGTATTGGCAGGCTCTCAGCTGGCAGGTGATTGGCCAGACACTCCACGCGTTGGCAGAGGAATTGGCTGGCAACTCCACGCCTTGGTGGGGGATCGGCCGGGCACTCCAGGCCTTGGCAGGGAAATTGGCCAGGCACTTCACGTATAGGCGGTTTATTAGCTGGCAGGGGATGGGCCAGGAACTCCACGCGTCTGCAGGGGAATGGGCTGGCCAATCCACGCCTCGGTAGAGGATCGGCCGGGCACTCCAGGCCTTGGCAAGGAGATCGGCCAGGCACTTCACGTATTGGCGGGTTTTCAGCTGGCAGGGAATCGGCTAGACACTCCACGCGTCGGCAGGGGAATCGGCTAGACACTCCACGCGTCGGCAGGGAAATCGGCTGGGCACTCCACGCCTCGGCAGGGAAATCGGACGGCCACTCCAGGTCTTGGCAAGGAGATCGGCCAGGCACTTTACGTATTGGCGGGCTATCAGCTTGCAGAGGATCGGCCAGGCGCTCCACGCGTCGCCAGGGGAATCGGCTAGCCACTCCATGCCTCGGTTTGGGGAACCGCCGGGCTCTCCAGGCCTTGGCAAGGAGATCGGCCAGGCACTTCACGTATTGGCGGATTTTCAGCTAGCAGGGGATTGGCCAGACACTCCACGAGTCGGCAGAGGAATCGGCTAGCCACTCCATGCCTCGGTTTGGGGATCTTCCGGGCACTCCAGGCCTTGGCAGGTTGATCGCCCAGAAACTTCGCGTATTGGCAGGTTCTCAGCTGGCAGGTGATTGGCCAGACACTCCACGCGTTGGCAGAGGAATTGGCTGGCAACTCCACGCCTTGTTGGGGGATCGGCTGGGCACTCCACGCCTTGGCAGGGCGATTGGCCAGGCACTTCACGTATAGGCGGTTTATCAGCTGGCAGGGGATCGGCCAGGAACTCCACGCGTCTGCAGGGGAATCAACTGGCCACTCCACGCTTCGGTAGAGGATCGGCCGGGCACTCCAGGCCTTGGCAAGGAGATCGGCCAGGCACTTCACGTATTGGCGGGTTTTCAGCTGGCAGGGAATCGGCTAGACACTCCACGCGTCGGCAGAGGAATCGGCAAGACACTCCACGCGTCGGCAGGGAAATCGGCTGGGCACTCCACGCCTCGGCAGGGAAATCGGACGGCCACTCCAGGTCTTGGCAAGGAAATCGGCAAGGCACTTTACGTATTGGCGGGCTATCAGCTTGCAGAGGATCGGCCAGGCGCTCCACGCGTCGCCAGGGGAATCGGCTAGCCACTCCATGCCTCGGTTTGGGGAACCGCCGGGCACTCCAGGCCTTGGCAGGGTGATCGGCCAGGCACTTCACGTATAGGCAGTTTCTCAGCTGGCAGGTGATCCGCCAGGAACTCCACGCGTTTGCAGGGGAATTTGCTGGCCTCTCCACGCCTCGGTAGAGGATCGGCCGGGCACTCCAGGCTTTGGCAAGGAGATCGGCCAGGCACTTCACGTATTGGCGGGTTTTCAGCTAGCACGGGATCGGCCAGACACTCCACGAGTCGGAAGAGGAATCGGCTAGCCACTCCATGCCTGGGTTTGGGGATCGGCCGGGCACTCCAGGCCTTGGCAGGGTGATCGGCCAGAAACTTCGCGTATTGGCAGGTTCTCAGCTGGCAGGTGATTGGCCAGACACTCCACGCGTTGGCAGAGGAATAGGCTGGCAACTCCACGCCTTGGTAGGGGGATCGGCCGGGCACTCCAGGCCTTGGCAGGGAGATTGGCCAGGCACTTCACGTATAGGCGGTTTATCAGCTGGCAGGGGATCGGCCAGGAACTCCACGAGTCTGCAGGGGAATCGGCTGGCCACTCCACGCGTCGGTAGAGGATCGGCCGGGCACTCCAGGCCTTGGCAAGGAGATCGGCAAGGCACTTCACGTATTGGCGGGTTTTCAGCTAGCAGGGGATCGGCCAGACACTCCACGAGTCGGCAGAGGAATCGGCTGGCCACTCCATGCCTCGGTAGAGGATCGGCCGGGCACTCCAGGCCTTGACAGGGTGATTGGCCAGGCACTTCACGTATTGGCGGGTTATCAGCTGGCAGGGGATCGGCCAGGAACTCCACCCGTCGGCAGGGGAATCGGCTAGCCACTCCATGCCTCGGTTTGGGGATCGGCCGGGCACTCCAGGCCTTGGCAGGGTGATCGGCCAGAGACTTCGCGTATTGGCAGGCTCTCAGCTGGCAGGTGATTGGCCAGACACTCCACGCGTTGGCAAAGGAATTGGCTGGCAACTCCACGCCTTGGTAGGGGGATCGGCCGGGCACTCCAGGCCTTGGCAGGGAGATTGGCCAGGAACTTTTCGTATAGGCGGGTTTTCAGCTGGCAGGGGATTGGCCAGACACTCCACGCGTCGGCAGAAGAATCGGCTGGCCACTCCATGCCTCGGTTTAGGGACCGACCGGGCACTCCAGGCCTTGGCAAGGAGATGGGCGAGGCACTTCACGTATAGGCGGGTTTTCAGCTTGCAGGGGATCGGCCAGGCGCTCCTCGCGTCGGCAGGGGAATCGGCTAGCCACTCCATGCCTCGGTTTGGGGAACCGCCGGGCACTCCAGGCCTTGGCAGGGTGATCGGCCAGGCACTTCACGTATAGGCAGTTTCTCAGCTGGCAGGTGATCGGCCAGGAACTCCACGCGTTTGCAGGGGAATTTGCTGGCCTCTCCACGCCTCGGTAGAGGATCGGCCGGGCACTCCAGGCTTTGGCAAGGAGATCGGCCAGGCACTTCACGTATTGGCGGGTTTTCAGCTAGCAGGGGATCGGCCAGACACTCCACGAGTCGGAAGAGGAATCGGCTAGCCACTCCATGCCTCGGTTTGGGGATCGGCCGGGCACTCCAAGCCTTGGCAGGGTGATCGGCCAGAAACTTCGCGTATTGGCAGGTTCTCAGCTGGCAGGTGATTGGCCAGACACTCCACGCGTTGGCAGAGGAATAGGCTGGCAACTCCACGCCTTGGTAGGGGGATCGGCCGGGCACTCCAGGCCTTGGCAGGGAGATCTGCCAGGCACTTCACGTATAGGCGGTTTATCAGCTGGCAGGGGATCGGCCAGGAACTCCACGAGTCTGCAGGGGAATCGGCTGGCCACTCCGCGCCTCGGTAGAGGATCGGCCGGACACTCCAGGCCTTGGCAAGGAGATCGGCAAGGCACTTCACGTATTGGCGGGTTTTCAGCTAGCAGAAGATCGGCCAGACACTCCACGAGTCGGCAGGAAATCGGCTGGCCACTCCATGCCTCGGTTTGGGGAACGGCCAGGCACTCCAGGCCTTGACAGGGTGATCGGCCAGGCACTTCACGTATTGGCGGGTTATCAGCTGGCAGGGGATCGGCCAGGAACTCCACCCGTCGGCAGAGGAATCGGCTGGCCACTCCACGCGTTGGCAGAGGAATTGGCTGGCAACTCCACGCCTCGGTAGGGGGATCGGCCGGGCACTCCAGGCCTTGGCAGGGAGATTGGCCAGGCACTTCACGTATAGGCGGTTTATCAGCTGGCAGGGGATCGGCCAGGAACTCCACGCGTCTGCAGGGGAATCGGCTGGCCAATCCACGCCTCGGTAGAGGATCGGCCGCACACTTCAGGCCTTGGCAAGGAGATCGGCCAGGCACTTCACGTATTGGCGGGTTTTCAGCTGACAGGGAATCGGCTTGACACTCCACGCGTCGGCAGAGGAATCGGCTAGACACTCCACGCGTCGGCAGGGAAATCGGCTGGGCACTCCACGCCTTGGCAGGGAAATCGGACGGCCACTCCAGGTCTTGGCAAGGAGATCGGCCAGGCACTTTACGTATTGGCGGGCCATCAGCTTGCAGAGGATCGGCCAGGCGCTCCACGCGTCGCCAGGGGAATCGGCTAGCCACTCCATGCCTCGGTTTGGGGAACCGCCGGGCACTCCAGGCCTTGGCAGGGTGATCGGCCAGAAACTTCGCGTATTGGAAGGTTCTCAGCTGGCAGGTGATTGGCCAGACACCCCACGCGTCGGCGGAGGAATCGGCTGGCCACTCCATGCCTCGGTTTAGGGAACGACCGGCCACTCCAGGCCTTGGCAAGGAGATGGGCGAGGCACTTCACGTATAGGCGGGTTTTCAGCTTGCAGGGGATCGGCCAGGCGCTCCACGCGTCGGCAGGGGAATCGGCTAGCCACTCCATGCCTCGGTTTGGGGAACCGCCGGGCACTCCAGGCCTTGGCAGGGTGATCGGCCAGGCACTTCACGTATTGGCGGGTTATCAGCTGGCAGGGGATCGGCCAGGAACTCCACCCGTCGGCAGGGGAATCGGCTGGCCACTCCACGCGTTGGCAGAGAAATTGGCTGGCAATTCCACGCCTCGGTAGGGGGATCGGCCGGGCACTCCAGGCCTTGGAAGGGAGATTGGCCAGGCACTTCACGTATAGGCGGGTTTTCAGCTTGCAGGGGATCGGCCAGGCGCTCCACGCGTCGGCAGGGGAATCGGCTAGCCACTCCATGCCTCGGTTTGGGGAACCGCCGGGCACTCCAGACCTTGGCAGGGTGATCGGCCAGAAACTTCACGTATTGGCCGGTTTTCAGCTAGCAGGTTATCGGGCAGACACTTCAGAAGTCGGCAGAGGAATCGGCTAGCCACTGGAGTGCATCGGCTAGGATCGGCCGGGCACTCCAGGCCTTGGCAGGGTGATCGGCCAGGCACTTCACGTATAGGCAGTTTCTCAGCTGGCAGGTGATCGGCCAGGAACTCCACGCGTTTGCAGGGGAATTTGCTGGCCTCTCCACGCCTCGGTAGAGGATCGGCCGGGCACTCCAGGCTTTGGCAAGGAGATCGGCCAGGCACTTCTCGTATAGGCGAGTTTTCAGCTGGCAGGGGATTGGCCAGACACTCCACGCGTCGGCAGAGGAATCGGCTGGCCACTCCATGCCTCGGTTTAGGGAACGACTGGGCACTCCAGGCCTTGGCAAGGAGATGGGCGAGGCAATTCACGTATAGGCGGGTTTTCACCTTGCAGGGGATCGGCCAGACACTCCACGCGTCGGCAGAGGAATCGGCTGGCCACTCCATGCCTCGGTTTGGGGAACCGCCGGGCACTCCAGGACTTGGCAGGGTGATCGGCCAAAAACTTCGCGTATTGGCAGGCTCTCAGCTGGCAGGTGATCGGCCAGGAACTCCACTTCACGCGTTGGCAGAGGAATTGGCTGGCAACTCCACGCCTCGGTAGGGGGATCGGCCGGGCACTCTAGGCCTTGGCAGGGAGATTGGCCAGGCACTTCACGTATAGGCGGTTTATCAGCTGGCAGGGGATCGGCCAGGAACTCCACGCGTCTGCAGGGGAATAGGCTGGCCAATCCACGCCTCGGTAGAGGATCGGCCGCACACTCCAGGCCTTGGCAGGGTGATCGGCCAGGCACTTCACGTATAGGCGGTTTATCAGCTGGCAGGGGATCGGCCAGGAACTCCACGCGTCTGCAGGGAAATCGGCTGGCCAATCCACGCCTCGGTAGAGGATCGGCCGCACACTCCAGGCCTTGGCAGGGTGATCGGCCAGGCACTTCACGTATAGGCAGTTTCTCAGCTGGCAGGTGATCGGCCAGGAACTCCACGCGTTTGCAGGGGAATTTGCTGGCCTCTCCACGCCTCGGTAGAGGATCGGCCGGGCACTCCAAGCTTTGGCAAGGAGATCGGCCAGACACTCCACGAGTCGGAAGAGGAATCGGCTAGCCACTCCATGCCTCGGTTTGGGGTTTGGCCGGGCACTCCAGGCCTTGGCAGGGTGATCGGCCAGAAACTTCGCGTATTGGCAGGTTCTCAGCTGGCAGGTGATTGGCCAGACACTCCACGCGTTGGCAGAGGAATAGGCTGGCAACTCCACGCCTTGGTAGGGGGATCGGCCGGGCACTCCAGGCCTTGGCAGGGAGATTGGCCAGGCACTTCACGTATAGGCGGTTTATCAGCTGGCAGGGGATCGGCCAGGAACTCCACGAGTCTGCAGGGACATCGGCTGGCCACTCCACGCCTCGGTAGAGGATCGGCCGGGCACTCCAGGCCTTGGCAAGGAGATCGGCAAGGCACTTCACGTATTGGCGGGTTTTCAGCTAGCAGGGGATTGGCCAGACACTCCACGAGTCGGCAGAGGAATCGGCTGGCCACTCCATGCCTCGGTTTGGGGAACGGCCGGGCACTCCAGGCCTTGACAGGGTGATCGGCCAGGCACTTCACGTATTGGCGGGTTATCAGCTGGCAGGGGATCGGCCAGGAACTCCACCCGTCGGCAGAGGAATTGGCTGGCCACTCCACGCGTTGGCAGAGGAATTGACTGGCAACTCCACGCCTCGGTAGGGGGATCGGCCGGGCACTCCAGGCCTTGGCAGGGAGATTGGCCAGGCACTTCACTGGCATGGAATCGGCTAGACACTCCACGCGTCGGCAGGGGAATTGGCAGACACTCCACGCGTCGCCAGAAAAAAAATCGGCTGGGCACTCCACGGCTCGGCAGGGGGATCGGCCGGGCACTCCAGGCCTTGGCAGGGAGATCGGCCAGGCACTTCACGTATTGGCGGGTTATCAGCTAGCAGGGGATCGGCCAGGCACTCCACGACTTGGCAGGACTTGGCAGGGTTCCCCAGGACTTGGCAGGGTGATCGGCCAGAAACTTCGCGTATTGGCAGGTTCTCAGCTGGCAGGGGATTGGGCAAACACTCCACGCGTTGGCAGAGGAATTGGCTGGCAACTCCACGCCTCGGCAGGGAAATCGGACGGCCACTCCAGGTCTTGGCAAGGAGATTGGCCAGGCACTTTACGTATTGGCGGGCTATCAGCTTGCAGAGGATCGGCCAGGCGCTCCACGCGTCGGCAGGGGAATCGGCTAGCCACTCCATGCCTCGGTTTGGGGAACCGTCGGGCACTCCAGGCCTTGGCAGGGTGATCGGCCAGGCACTTCACGTATTGGCAGTTCTCAGCTGGCACGTGATCGGCCAGGAACTCCACGCGTCTGCAGGGGAATTTGCTGGCCTCTTCACGCCTCGGTAGAGGATCGGCCGGGCACTCCAGGCCTTGGCAGGGAGATTGACCAGGCACTTCACGTATAGGCGGATTATCAGCTGGCAGGGGATCGGCCAGGAACTCCACGCGTCTGCAGGGAAATCGGCTGGCCACTCCACGCCTCGGTAGAGGATCGGCCGTGCACTCCAGGCCTTGGCAAGGAGATCGGCTAGGCAATTCACGTATTGGCGGGTTTTCAGCTAGCAGGGGATCAGCCAGACACTATACGAGTCGGCAAAGGAATCGGCTGGCCACTCCATGCCTCGGTTTGGGGAACGGCCGGGCACTCCAGGCCTTGACAGGGTGATCGGCCAGGCACGTCACGTATTGGCGGGTTATCAGCTGGCTGGGGATCGGCCAGGAACTCCACCCGTCGGCAGGGGAATCGGCTAGCCACTCCATGCCTCGGTTTGGGGATCGGCCGGGCACTCCAGGCCTTTGCAGGGTGATCGGCCAGAAACTTCGCGTATTGGCAGGCTCTCAGCTGGCAGGTGATCGGCCAGGAACTTCACGCGTTTGCAGGGGAATTGGCTGGCCTCTCCACGCCTCGGCAGGGAAATCGGACGGCCACTCCAGGTCTTGGCAAGGAGATCGGCCAGGCACTTTACGTATTGGCGGGCTATCAGCTTGCAGAGGATCGGCCAGACACTATACGAGTCGGCAGAGGAATCGGCTGGCCACTCCATGCCTCGGTTTGGGGAACGGCCGGGCACTCCAGGCCTTGACAGGGTGATCGGCCAGGCACGTCACGTATTGGCGGGTTATCAGCTGGCTGGGGATCGGCCAGGAACTCCACCCGTCGGCAGGGGAATCGGCTAGCCACTCCATGCCTCGGTTTGGGGATCGGCCGGGCACTCCAGGCCTTTGCAGGGTGATCGGCCAGAAACTTCGCGTATTGGCAGGCTCTCAGCTGGCAGGTGATCGGCCAGGAACTTCACGCGTTTGCAGGGGAATTGGCTGGCCTCTCCAAGCCTCGGCAGGGAAATCGGACGGCCACTCCAGGTCTTGGCAAGGAGATCGGTCAGGCACTTTACGTATTGGCGGGCTATCAGCTTGCAGAGGATCGGCCAGGCGCTCCACGCGTCGGCAGGGGAATCGTCTAGCCACTCCATGCCTCGGTTTGGGGAACCGCCGGGCACTCCAGGCCTTGGCAAGGAGATCGGCCAGGCACTTCACGTATTGGCGGGTTATCAGCTGGCAGGGGATCGGCCGGGCACTCCAGGCTTCCAGGATCTCCAGGGCTCCAGGTCTCCAGGGCATATCATTTATTGGCTGGTTATCAGTTGGCAGGGGAATCGGCTAGGCACTCCGGCCGGGCACTCTAGCCCTTGGTGGGGAGATCGGCCAGGCACTTCACGTATTGGCGGGTTATCAGTTTGCAGAGGATCGGCCAGAAGCTCCACCCGTCGGCAGGGAAATCGGCTGGCCACTCCACGCCTCGGTACAGGATCGGCCGGGCACTTCACGTATTGGCGGGTTATCAACTGGCAGAGGATCGGAAGGGCTCGTCACGACTCGGCAGGAATACGGCTTTGCAATCCCACCTCGACTGTTTGATCGGCCGGGCACTCCAGGTTTCCAGGGTCTCCAGGGCTCCAGGTCTCCGGGGCATATCATTTTTTGGCGGGTTATCACCTGGCAGGGGAATCGGCTAGGCACTCCGGCTAGGCACTCCAGGCCTTGACAGGGTGATCGGCCAGGCACTTCACGTATTGGCGAGTTCTCAGCTGGCAATGGAATCAGCTAGGCACTCAACGCGTCAGCAGGGGAATCGGCTGGCCACTCAACGCGTCGGCAGGGGAATCGGCTGGGCACTTCACGCCTTGGTAGGACGATCGGCCGGGCACTCCAGGCATTGGCAGGCAGATTGGCCAGGCACTTCACGTATTTGCGGGTAATCTGCTGGCAGGGAAATCGGCTGGCCATTCCACGCCTCGGCAGGCGGATCGGCCGGGCACCCCAGGCCTTGGCAGGGAGATCGGCCAGGCACTTCACGTATTGGCGCGTTGTTAACTGGCAGGGGATCGGCCAGGCTATTCTCGTCTCGGCAGGGGAATCGGCTGGGCACTCCACGCCTCGGCAAGGTTGTGGGCCGGGCACTCAAGCCCTTGGCGGCGAGATCGGCCAGGCACTTCGCGTATTGGCGGGTTATCAGCTGGCAGGGGATCGGCCGGGCGCTCCAGGGTCTCCAGGGCTCCAGGTCTCCAGGGCATATCATTTATCGGCTAGGCACTCCGGCCGGGCACTCAAGCCCTTGGCGGCGAGATCGGCCAGGCACTTCGCGTATTGGCGGGTTATCAGCTGGCAGAGGCTCGGCCAGGAACTCCACCCGTCGAAAGGGGAATCGGCTGGCCACTCCACGCGTCGGCAGGGGCAACGGCCGGGCACTCCAAGCCTTGGCAGGGAGATTGGCCAGGCACTTCGCGTATTGGCGGGTTATCTGCTGGCAGGGGAATCGGCTGGCCACTCCACGCCTCGGTAGAGGATCGGCCGGGCACTCCAGGCCTTTGCTAGGAGATCGGCCAAGCACTTCACGTATTGGCGGGTTATTAACTGGCAGGGGATCGGCCAGGCTCTTCACGTCTCGGCAGGGGAATCGGCTGTCTACTCCACGCCTCGGCAGGGTGGTCGGCCGGGCACTCCAGCCCTTGGCGGGGAGATTGGCCAGGCACTTAACGTATTGGCGGGTTATCTGCTGGCAGAGGAATCGGATGGCCACTCCACGCCTTGGTAGAGGATCGGCCGGGCACTCCAGGCCTTGGCAGGGAGATTGGCCAGGCACTTCGCGTATTGGCGGGTTATCTGCTGGCAGGGGAATCGGCTGGCCATTCCACGCCTCGGTAGAGGATCGGCCGGGCACTCCAGGCCTTGGCAAGGAGATCGGTTAGGCACTTCACGTATTGGCGGGTTATTAACTGGCAGGGGAACGGCCAGGCTCTTCGCGTCTCGGCAGGGGATTCGGCTGTCTACTCCACGCTTCGGCAGGGTGGTCGGCCGGGCACTCCAGCCCTTGGCAGGGAGATCGGCCAGGAACTTCACGTATTGGTGGGTTATCAGCTGGCAGGGGATCGGCCGGGCACTCCAGGTTTCCAAGGTCTCCAGGGCTCCAGAACTCCAGGGCATATCATTTATTGGAGATCGGCCAGGCACTTCACGTATTGGCGGGTTATCAGTTTGCAGAGGATCGGTCAGGCACTCCACGCGTCGGCAGGGGAATCGGCTGGCCACCCCACGCCTCGGTTTGGGGATCGGCCGGGCACTCCAGGCCTTTATAGGGTGATCGGCCAGGCACATCACGTATTGGCGGGTTTTCAGCTGGCAGGCGATTGGCCAGACACTCCACGCGTCGGCAGAGGAATCGCCTGGCCACTCCACGCGTCGGCAGGGGAATCGGCTGGGCACTTCACGCATTGGTAGGGGGATCGGCCGGGCTCTCCAGGCCAGGGAGATTGGCCAGGCACTTTACGTATTGGCGGGTTATCCGCTGGCAGGGGATCGGCCAGGAACTCCACCCGTCGGCAGGGAAATCGGCTGGCCACTCCACGCCTCGGTACAGGATCGGCCGGGCACTTCACGTATTGGCGGGTTATCAACTGGCAGAGGATCGGAAGGGCTCGTCACGACTCGGCAGGAATACGGCTTTGCAATCCCACCTCGACTGTTTGATCGGCCGGGCACTCCAGGTTTCCAGGGTCTCCAGGGCTCCAGGTCTCCGGGGCATATCATTTTTTGGCGGGTTATCACCTGGCAGGGGAATCGGCTAGGCACTCCGGCTAGGCACTCCAGCCCTTTATAGGGTGATCGGCCAGGCACTTCACATATTTGCGGGTTTTCAGCTGGCAGGCGATTGGCGAGACACTCCACGCGTCGGCAGAGGAATCGCCTGGCCACTCCACGTGTCGGCAGGGGAATCGGCTGGGCACTTCACGCCTTGGTAGGGGGATCGGCAGGGCACTCCAGGCCAGGGAGATTGGCCAGGCACTTCACGTATTGGCGGGTTATCCGCTGGCAGGGGATCGGCCAGGAATTCCACCCGTCGGCAGGGGAATCGGCTGGCCACTCCACGCCTCGGTAGAGGATCGGCCGGGCACTCCAGGCCTTGGCAGGGAGATTGCCCAGGCACTTCACGTATTGGCGGGTTATCAGCTGGCAGGAGAATCGGCTGGCCACTCCACGCCTCGGTAGAGGATCGGAAGGGGCACACCAGGTCTTGGCAGGGAGATCGGGCAGGCATATCATTATTTGACGGGTTATCATCTGGCAGGGGAATCAGCTAGGCACTACTCGCGTCGGTAGGGGGATCGGCGGGCACTCCACGCCTTGGCAAGGGGATCGGCTGGGCTTTCCAGGCCTTGGCAAAGAGATCGGCCAGTCTCTTCACGTCTCGGCAGGGGTATCAGCTTGCAGGGAATACGGCTGGGCACTCCAGGCCTTGACAGGGAGATCGGTCAGGCACTTCCCGAATGGGCGGGTTTTCAACTAGCAGGGGATGGGCCAGGCACTCCACGCGTCGGCAGGGAGATTGGCCAGGCACTCCACGCGTCGGCAGAGGTATCGGCTGGCCACTCCACGCTTCGGAAGAGGATCGGCCGGGCACTCCAGGCCTTGGCAAGGAGATCGGCCATGCACTTCACGTATTGGAGGGTTATCATCTGGCAGGGGATCCACTCCATGCCTCGGTTTGGGGAACGGCCGGGCACTCAAGGCCTTGGCAGGGAGATTGGCCAGACACTTCGCGTATTGGCGGGATCTCCATGGCGGGGTGATCGGCCAGGCACTTCACGTATTGGCGGGTTATCTGCTGGAAGAGGAATGGGATGGCTACTCACCTTGTTAGAGGATCGGCTGGGCACTCCAGGCCTTGGCAGGGAGATTGGCCAGGAACTTCACGTATTGGCGGGTTACCAGCTGGCAGGGGATCGGTTAGGAACTCCACCCGTCGGCAGGGGAATCGGCTGGCCACTCCACGCGTCGGCAGGGGAATCGGCTGTGCACTTCACGCCTTGGTAGGGGGATCGGCCGGGCACTCCAGGCTTTGGCAGGGAGCTTGGCCAGGCACTTCGCGTGTTGGCGGGTTATCTGCTGGCAGGGGAATCGGCTGGCCACTCCACGCCTCGGTAGAGGATCGGCCGGGCACTCCAGGCCTTGGCAAGGAGATCGGCCAGGCACTTTACGTATTGGCGGGTTATTAACTGGCAGGGGATCGGCCAGGCTCTTCACGTCTCGACAGGGGATTCGGCAGGGTGGTCGGCCGGGCACTCCAGCCCTTGGCGTGGAGATCGGCCAGGCACTTCACGTATTGGCGGGTTATCAGCTGGCAGGGGATCGGCCAGGAACTCCACCCGTCGAAACGGGAATCGGCTGGCCACTCCACGCCTCGGTAGAGGATCGGCCGGGCACTCCAGGCCTTGGCAAGGAGATCGGCCAGGCACTTCACGTATTGGCGGGTTATTAACCGGCAGGGGATCGGCCAGGCTCTTCACGTCTCGGCAGAGAAATCGGCTGTCTACTCCACGCCTCGGCAGGGTGGTCGGCCGGGCACTCCAGCCCTTGGCGGGGAGATCGGCCAGGCACTTAACGTATTGGCGGGTTATCTGCTGGCAGAGGAATCGGATGGCCACTCCACGCCTTGGTAGAGGATCTCGCCGGGCACTCCAGGCCTTGGCAGGGAGATTGGCCAGGAACTTCACGTATTGGCGGGTTATCAGCTGGCAGGGGATCGGCCAGGAACTTCACCCGTCGGCAGGGGAATCGGCTGGCCACTCCACGCGTCGGCAGGGGCATCGGCTGGGCACTTCACGCCTTGGTAGGGGGATCGGCCGGGCACTCCACGCCAGGAAGATTGGCCAGGCACTTAACGTATTTGCGGGTTATCCGCTGGCAGGGGATCGGCCGGGAACTCCACCCGTCGGCAGGGGAATCGGCTGGCCATTCCACGCGTCGGCAGGGGAATCGGCTGGGCACTTCACGCCTTGGCAGGGGGATCGGCCGGGCCCTCCACGCCAGGAAGATTGGCCAGGCACTTTACGTATTGGCGGGTTATCCGCTGGCAGGGGATCGGCCGGGAACTCCACACGTCGGCAGGGGAATCGGCTGGCCACTCCACGCCTCGGTACAGGATCGGCCGGGCATTTCACGTATTGGAGGGTTATCAACTGGCAGGGGAACGGCCAGGCTCTTCACGTCTCGGCAGGGGATTCGGCTGTCTACTCCACGCTTCGGCAGGGTGGTCGGCCGGGCACTCCAGCCCTTGGCAGGGAGATCGGCCAGGCACTTCACGTATTGGCGGGTTATCAGCTGGCAGGGGATCGGCCGGGCACTCCAGGTTTCCAGGGTCTCCAAGGCTCCAGGTCTCCAGGGCATATCATTTATTGGAGATCGGCCAGGCACTTCACGTATTGGCGGGTTATCAGTTTGCAGAGGATCGGTCAGGCACTCCACGCGTCGGCAGGGGAATCGGCTGGCCACCCCACGCCTCGGTCTGGGGATCGGCCGGGCACTCCAGGCCTTTATAGGGTGATCGGCCAGGCACTTCACGTATTGGCGGGTTATCAGCTGGCAGGGGAATCGGCTGGCCACTCCACGCCTCGGTAGAGGATCAGAAGGGACACACCAGGTCTTGGCAGGGAGACCGGGCAGGCAAATCATTAATTGGCGGGTTGTCAGCTGGCAGGGAAATCGGCTAGGCACTACTCGCGTCGGTAGGGGGATCGGCGGGCACTCCAGGCCTTGACAGGGTGATCGGCCAGGCGCTTCACGTATTGCCGGACTCTCAGCTGGCAGGCGATCGGCCAGGCACTCCACGCGTCGGCAGAGGTATCGGCTGGCCACTCCACGCCTCGGAAGAGGTTTGGCCGGGCACTCCAGGCCTTGGCAAGGAGAGTGGCCAGGCACTTCACGTATTGGAGGGTTATCAGCTGGCAGGGGATCCGCCAGATACTCCACGCGTCGGCAGAGGAATCGGCTGGCCACTCCATGCCTCGGTTTGGGGAACGGCCGGGCACTCCAGGACTTGACAGGGTGATCGGCCAGGCACTTCACGTATTGGCGGATTATCAGCTTGCAGAGGATCGGCCAGACGCTCTACGTGTCGGCAAGGGAATCGGCTGGCCAATCCATGCCTCGGTTTGGGGAACGGCCGGGCACTTAAGGCCTTGGCAAGGTGATCGGCCAGGCACTTCACGTATTAGCGGGTTATTAACTGGAAGGGGATCGGCCAGGAACTCCACCCGTCGTCAGGGGAATCGGCTGGCCACTCCACGCGTCGGCAGGGGAATCGGCTGGGCACTTCACGCCTTGGTAGGGGGATCGGCCGGGCACTCCAGGCCTTGGCAGGCAGATTGGCCAGGCACTTCACGTATTTGCGTGTTATCTGCTGGCAGGGGAATCGGCTGGCCACCCCACGCCTCGGTTTGGGGATCGGCCGGGCACTCCAGGCCTTTATAAGGTGATCGGCCAGGCACTTCACGTATTGGCGGGTTATCAGCTGGCAGGGGAATCGGCTGGCCACCCCACGCCTCGGTTTGGGGATCGGCCGGGCACTCCAGGCCTTTATAAGGTGATCGGCCAGGCACTTCACGTATTGGCGGGTTATCAGCTGGCAGGGGAATCGGCTGGCCACTCCACGCCTCGGTAGAGGATCGGAAGGGGCACACCAGGTCTTGGCAGGGAGATCGGGCAGGCATATCATTTATTGGCGGGTTATCAGCTGGCAGGGGAATCGGCTATGCACTCCGGCTAGGCTCTCCAGGCCTTGACAGGGTGATAGGCCAGGCACTTCACGTATTGGCGAGTTCTCAGCTGGCAGTGGAATCAGCTAGGCACTCAACGCGTCAGCAGGGGAATCGGCTGGCCACTCCACGCGTCGGCAGGGGAATCGGCTGGGCACTTCACGCCTTGGCAGGGGGATAGGCCGGGCACTCCAGGCCTTGGCAGGGAGATTGCCCAGGCACTTCACGTATTGGCGGGTTATCAGCTGGCAGGGGAATCGGCTGGCCACTCCACGCCTCGGTAGAGGATCGGAAGGGGCACACCAGGTCTTGGCAGGGAGATCGGGCAGGCATATCATTAATTGGCGGGTTATCAGCTGGCAGGGGAATCGGCTAGGCACTACTCGCGTCGGTAGGGGGATCGGCGGGCACTCCACGACTTGGCAAGGGGATCGGCTTGGCTTTCCAGGCCTTGGCAAAGAGATCGGCCAGTCTCTTCACGTCTCGGCAGGGGTATCAGCTTGCAGGGAATACGGCTGGGCTCTTCAGGCCTTGGCAGGAAGATCGGTCAGGCACTTCCCGAATGGGCGGGTTTTCAACTAGCAGGGGATGGGCCAGGCACTCCACGCGTCGGCAGGGAGATTGGCTAGGCACTTCACGTATTGGCGGGTTATCAGCTGGCAGGGGATCGGCCAGGAACTCCACGCGTCTGCAGGGGTAGAGGATGGGACGGGCACTTCACGTATTGGCGGGTTATCAACTGGCAGGGGATCGGCGAGGCTTTTCACGTCTCGGCAGGGGTATGAGCTTGCAGGGAATACGGCTTGGCAGTCCCACCTCGACTCTAGGATCGGACGGGCACTCCAGGCATTGACAGGGTGATCGGCCAGGCACTTCACGTATTGGCGGGTTCTCAGCTGGCAGGGGATTGGCCAGACACTCAACGCGTCGCCAGAGGAATCGGCTGGCCACTCCATGCCCCGGTTTGGGGAACGGCCGGGCACTCCAGGCCTTGACAGGGTGATCGGCCAGGCACTTCACGTATTGGCGGATTCTCAGCTGGCAGGCGATCGGCCAGGCACACCACGCGTCGGCAGAGGTATCGGCTGGCCACTTCACGCCTCGGAAGAGGATCGGCCGGGCACTCCAGGCCTTGGCAAGGAGATCGGCCAGGCACTTCACGTATTGGAGGGTTATCAGCTGGCAGGGGATCCGCCAGACTCTCCACACGTCGGCAGGGTAATCGGCTGGCCACTCCATGCCTCGGTTTGGGGAAGGGCCGGGCACTCCAGGACTTGACAGGGTGATCGGCCAGGCACTTTACGTATTGGCGGATTATCAGCTTGCAGAGGATCGGCCAGACGCTCTTCGTTTCGGCAGGGGAATCGGCTGGCCACACCATGCCTCGGTTTGGGGAACGGCCGGGCACTCTAGGCCTTGACAAGGAGATCGGCCAGGCACTTCACGTATTGGCGGGTTCTCAGCTGGCAGGGGATTGGCCAGACACTCAACGCGTCGCCAGAGGAATCGGCTGGCCACTCCCCGCCTCGGTGGAGGATCGGCCGGGCACTCCAGGCCTTGGCAAGGAGATCGGCCAGGCACTTCACGTATTGGGGGGTTATCAGCTTGCAGACGATCGGCCAGGCGCTCCACGCGTCGGTAGGGGAATCGGCTGGCCACTCCATGCCTCGGTTTGGGGAACGGCCGGGCACTCCAGGCCTTGACAGGGTGATCGACCAGGCACTTCACGTATTAGCGGATTCTCAGCTGGCAGGCGATCGGCCAGGCACACCACGCGTCGGCAGGGAGATTGGCCAGGCACTTCACGTATTGGCGGGTTATTAACTGGCAGGGGATCGGCCAGGCTCTTCACGTTTTGGCAGGGGAATCGGCTGGCCACTCCATGCCTCGGTTTGGGGAACGGCCGGGCACTCCAGGCCTTGACAGGGTGATCGACCAGGCACTTCACGTATTAGCGGATTCTCAGCTGGCAGGCGATCGGCCAGGCACACCACGCGTCGGCAGGGAGATTGGCCAGGCACTTCACGTATTGGCGGGTTATTAACTGGCAGGGGATCGGCCAGGCTCTTCACGTTTTGGCAGGGGAATCGGCTGGCTACTCCATGCCTCGGCAGGGTGGTCGGCCGGGCACTCTAGCCTTTGGTGGGGAGATCGGCCAGGCACTTCACGTATTGGCGGGTAATCAGCTGGCAGAGGATCGGCCAGGAACTCCACCCGTCGGCAGGGGAATCGGCAGGTCACTCCACGCGTCGGCAGGGGCATCGGCTGGGCACTTCACGCCTTGGTAGGGGGATCGGCCGGGCACTCCAGGCCTTGAAAGGGAGATTGGCCAGGCACTTCACGCATTGGCGGGTTATTAACTGGCAGGGGATCGGCCAGGCTGTTCACGTCTCGGCAGGGGTGTCAGCTGGCTACTCCACGCCTCGGCAGGGTGGTCGGCCGGGCACTCTAGCCTTTGGTGGGGAGATCGGCCAGGCACTTCTCGTATTGGCGGGTTATCAGCTGGCAGAGGATCGGCCAGGAACTCCACCCGTCGAAAGGGGAATCGGCTGGCCACTCCCCGCCTCGGTGGAGGATCGGCCGGGCACTCCAGGCCTTGGCAAGGAGATCGGCCAGGCACTTCACGTATTGGCGGGTAATCAGCTGGCAGAGGATCGGCCAGGAACTCCACCCGTCGGCAGGGGAATCGGCTGGCCACTCCACGCGTCGGCAGGGGCATCGGCTGGGCACTTCACGCCTTGGTAGGGGGATCGGCCGGGCAATTCAGGCCTTGGCAGGGAGATTGGCCAGGCACTTCACGTATTGGCGGATTCTCAGCTGGCAGGCGATCGGCCAGGCACACCACGCGTCGGCAGAGGTATCGGCTGGCCACTCCAGGCCTTGGCAAGGAGATCGGCCAGGCACTTCACGTATTGGAGGGTTATCAGCTGGCAGGGGATCCGCCAGACACTCCACGCGTCGGCAGGGTAATCGGCTGGCCACTCCATGCCTCGGTTTGGGGAACGGCCGGGCACTCCAGGACTTGACAGGGTGATCGGCCAGGCACTTAACGTATTGGCGGATTATCAGCTTGCAGAGGATCGGCCAGACGCTCTTCGTTTCGGCAGGGGAATCTGCTGGCCACACCATGCCTCGGTTTGGGGAACGGCCGGGCACTCTAGGCCTTGACAAGGTGGTCGGCCAGGCACTTCACGTATTGGCAGGTTCTCAGCTGGTAGGTGATTGGCCAGACACTCCACGCGTCGGCAGAGGAATCGGCTAGTAACTCTACGCCTTGGTAGGGGGATCGGCCGGGAACTCTAGGCCTTGGCAGGGAGATTGGCCAGTCACTTTTCGTATTGGCGGGCTATCAGCTGGCAGGGAATCGGCCAGAAACGCCACGCGTCTGCAGGGGAATCGACTGGCCACTCCACGCCTCGGTAGAGGATCGGCCGGGCACTCCAGGCCTTGGCAAGGAGATCGGCCAGGCACTTCACGTATTGGCGGATTATCAGCTGGCAGGGGATCGGCCAGGCACTCCACGCGTCGGCAGGGGAATCGGCTGGCCACTCCCCGCCTCGGTGGAGGATCGGCCGGGCACTCCAGGCCTTGGCAAGGAGATCGGCCAGGCACTTCACGTATTGGCGGGTTATTAACTGGCAGGGGATCGGCCAGGCTCTTCACGTTTTGGCAGGGGAATCGGCTGGCTACTCCATGCCTCGGCAGGGTGGTCGGCCGGGCACTCTAGCCTTTGGTGGGGAGATCGGCCAGGCACTTCACGTATTGGCGGGTAATCAGCTGGCAGAGGATCGGCCAGGAACTCCACCCGTCGGCAGGGGAATCGGCTGGCCACTCCACGCGTCGGCAGGGGCATCGGCTGGGCACTTCACGCCTTGGTAGGGGGATCGGCCGGGCACTCCAGGCCTTGGAAGGGAGATTGGCCAGGCACTTCACGCATTGGCGGGTTATTAACTGGCAGGGGATCGGCCAGGCTCTTCACGTCTCGGCAGGGGAATCAGCTGGCTACTCCACGCCTCGGCAGGGTGGTCGGCCGGGAACTCTAGCCCTTGGTGGGGAGATCGGCCAGGCACTTCTCATATTGGCGGGTTATCAGCTGGCAGAGGATCGGCCAGGAACTCCACCCGTCGAAAGGGGAATCGGCTGGCCACTCCACGCGTCGGCAGGGGCATCGGATGGGCACTTCACTTCTTGGTAAGGGGATCGGCCGGGCACTCCAAGCCTTGGCAGGGAGATTGGCCAGACACTTCGCGTTATGGCGGGTTATCTGCTGGCAGGGGAATCGGCTGGCCACTCCACGCCTCGGTAGTGGATCGGCCGGGCACTCCAGGCCTTGGAGGGGAGATCGGCCAGGCACTTCACATATTGGCGGGTTATCAGCTGGCAGGGGATCGGCCAGGAACTCCACCCGTCGAAAGGGGAATCGGCTGGCCACTCCACGCGTCGGCAGGGTGGTCGGCCGAGCACTCCAGCCCTTGGCAAGGAGATCGGCCAGGCACTTCACGGATTGGCGGGTTATCTGCCGGCAGAGGAATCGGATGGCCACTCCACGCCTTGGTAGGGGATCGGCCGTGCACTCCAGGCCTTGGCATGGAGATCGGCCAGGCACTTCACGTCTGGCCAGGCACTTCACGTCACTTCACGGTATCAGCTTGCAGGGGAATCGGCTGGGCACTCCCACCTCGGCAGGGGATCGGCCGGGCACTCCAGGCCTTGGCAGGGAGATCGGCCAGGCACTTCACGTATTGGCGGGTTATCAGCTGGCAGGCGATCGGCCAGGGACTCCACGTGTCGGCAGGGGAATCGGCGGGGAACTCCTCGCCTCGGCAGATGGATCGGCCGGACACTCAAGGCCTTGGCAGGGAGATCGGCCAGGCACTTCACGTATTGGAGGGTTATCAGCTGTCAGGGGATCGGCCAGGCACTCCACGCGTCGGCAGGGGAATCGGCTGGGCACTCCTCGCGTCGGCAGGTGGATCGGCCGGGCACTCAAGGCCTTGGCAGGGAGATCGACCAGGCACTTCACGTATTGGAGGGTTATCAGCTGGCTGGGGATCGGCCAGGCACTCCACGCGTCGGTAGGGGAATCGGCTAGGCACTCCCACCTCGGCAGGGGGATCGGCCGGGCACTCCAGGCCTTGGCAGGGAGATCGGCCAGGCACGTCACGTATTGGCGGGTTATCAGCTAGCAGGGAATAGGCCAGGCCCTCCACGCGTCGGCAGGGAAATCGGCTGGGCACTCCACGCCTCGCCAGGGGGATCGGCCACCACTCCAGGCCTTGGGATGGAGATCGGCCAGGCACTTCACGTATTGGAGGGTTATCAGCTAGCAGGGAATAGGCCAGGCCCTCCACGCGTCGGCAGGGAAATCGGCTGGGCACTCCACGCCTCGCCAGGGGGATCGGCCACCACTCCAGGCCTTGGGATGGAGATCGGCCAGGCACTTCACGTCTCGGCAGGGGTATCAGCTTGCAGGGAAATCGGCTAGGCACTCCCACCTCGGCAGGGGGATCGGCCGGGCACTCCAGGCCTTGGAAGTGAGATCGGCCAGGCACGTCACGTATTGGCGGGTTATCAGCTGGCAGGGAATAGGCCAGGCCCTCCACGCGTCGGCAGGGAAATCGGCTGGGCACTCCACGCCTCGCCAGGGGGATCGGCCAACACTCCAGGCCTTGGCATGGAGATCGGCCAGGCACTTCACGTCTCGGCATGGGTATCAGCTTGCAGGGGAATCGGCTGGGCACTCCCACCTCGGCAGGGGGATCGGCCGGGCACTCCAGGCCTTGGAAGTGAGATCGGCCAGGCACGTCACGTATTGGCGGGTTATCAGCTGGAAGGGAATAGGCCAGGCCCTCCACGCGTCGGCAGGGAAATCGGCTGGGCACTCTACTCCTCGCCAGGGGGATCGGCCAACACTCCAGGCCATGGCATGGAGATCGGCCAGGCACTTCACGTCTGGCCAGGCACTTCACGTCACTTCACGGTATCAGCTTGCAGGGGAATCGGCTGGGCACTCCCACCTCGGCAGGGGGATCGGCCGGGCACTCCAGGCCTTGGCAGGGAGATCGGCCAGGCACTTCACGTATTGGCGGGTTATCAGCTGGCAGGCGATCGGCCAGGGACTCCACGTGTCGGCAGGGGAATCGGCGGGGAACTCCTCGCCTCGGCAGATGGATCGGCCGGACACTCAAGGCCTTGGCAGGGAGATCGGCCAGGCACTTCACGTATTGGCGGGTTATCAGCTGGCAGGCGATCGGCCAGGGACTCCACGTGTCGGCAGGGGAATCGGCGGGGAACTCCTCGCCTCGGCAGATGGATCGGCCGGACACTCAAGGCCTTGGCAGGGAGATCGGCCAGGCACGTCACGTATTGGCGGGTTATCAGCTGGCAGGGAATAGGCCAGGCCCTCCACGCGTCGGCAGGGAAATCGGCTGGGCACTCCACGCCTCGCCAGGGGGATCGGCCACCACTCCAGGCCTTGGCATGGAGATCGGCCAGGCACTTCACGTCTCGGCAGGGGTATCAGCTTGCAGGGGAATCGGCTAGGCACTCCCACCTCGGCAGGAGGATCGGCCGGGCACTCCAGGCCTTGGCAGGGAGATCGGCCAGGCACGTCACGTATTGGCGGGTTATCAGCTGGCAGGGAATAGGCCAGGCCCTCCACGCGTCGGCAGGGAAATCGGCTGGGCACTCCACGCCTCGCCAGGGGGATCGGCCAACACTCCAGGCCTTGGCATGGAGATCGGCCAGGCACTTCACGTCTCGGCAGGGGTATCAGCTTGCAGGGGAATCGGCTGGGCACTCCCACCTCGGCAGGGGGATCGGCCGGGCACTCCAGGCCTTGGCAGGGAGATCGGCCAGGCACTTCACGTATTGGCGGGTTATCAGCTGGCAGGGAATAGGCCAGGCCCTCCACGCGTCGGCAGGGAAATCGGCTGGGCACTCCACGCCTCGCCAGGGGGATCGGCCAACACTCCAGGCCTTGGCATGGAGATCGGCCAGGCACTTCACGTCTCGGCAGTGGTATCAGCTTGCAGGGAAATCGGCTAGGCACTCCCACCTCGGCAGGAGGATCGGCCGGGCACTCCAGGCCTTGGAAGTGAGATCGGCCAGGCACGTCACGTATTGGCGGGTTATCAGCTGGCAGGGAATAGGCCAGGCCCTCCACGCGTCGGCAGGGAAATCGGCTGGGCACTCCACGCCTCGCCAGGGGGATCGGCCAACACTCCAGGCCTTGGCATGGAGATCGGCCAGGCACTTCACGTCTCGGCAGGGGTATCAGCTTGCAGGGGAATCGGCTGGGCACTCCCACCTCGGCAGGAGGATCGGCCGGGCACTCCAGGCCTTGGCAGGGAGATCGGCCAGGCACTTCACGTATTGGCGGGTTATCAGCTGGCAGGCGATCGGCCAGGGACTCCACGTGTCGGCAGGGGAATCGGCGGGGAACTCCTCGCCTCGGCAGATGGATCGGCCGGACACTCAAGGCCTTGGCAGGGAGATCGGCCAGGCACTTCACGTATTGGAGGGTTATCAGCTGTCAGGGGATCGGCCAGGCACTCCACGCGTCGGCAGGGGAATCGGCTGGGCACTCCTCGCGTCGGCAGGTGGATCGGCCGGGCACTCAAGGCCTTGGCAGGGAGATCGACCAGGCACTTCACGTATTGGAGGGTTATCAGCTGGCTGGGGATCGGCCAGGCACTCCACGCGTCGGTAGGGGAATCGGCTAGGCACTCCCACCTCGGCAGGGGGATCGGCCGGGCACTCCAGGCCTTGGCAGGGAGATCGGCCAGGCACGTCACGTATTGGCGGGTTATCAGCTAGCAGGGAATAGGCCAGGCCCTCCACGCGTCGGCAGGGGAATCGGCTGGGCACTCCACGCCTCGCCAGGGGGATCGGCCACCACTCCAGGCCTTGGCATGGAGATCGGCCAGGCACTTCACGTCTCGGCAGGGGTATCAGCTTGCAGGGAAATCGGCTAGGCACTCCCACCTCGGCAGGGGGATCGGCCGGGCACTCCAGGCCTTGGCAGGGAGATCGGCCAGGCACGTCACGTATTGGCGGGTTATCAGCTGGCAGGGAATAGGCCAGGCCCTCCACGCGTCGGCAGGGAAATCGGCTGGGCACTCCACGCCTCGCCAGGGGGATCGGCCACCACTCCAGGCCTTGGCATGGAGATCGGCCAGGCACTTCACGTCTCGGCAGGGGTATCAGCTTGCAGGGGAATCGGCTGGGCACTCCCACCTCGGCAGGGGGATCGGCCGGGCACTCCAGGCCTTGGCAGGGAGATCGGCCAGGCACTTCACGTATTGGCGGGTTATCAGCTGGCAGGGGATCGGCCAGGCCCTCCACGCGTCGGCAGGGAAATCGGCTGGGCACTCCACGCCTCGCCAGGGGGATCGGCCAACACTCCAGGCCTTGGCATGGAGATCGGCCAGGCACTTCACGTCTCGGCAGGGGTATCAGCTTGCAGGGAAATCGGCTAGGCACTCCCACCTCGGCAGGAGGATCGGCCGGGCACTCCAGGCCTTGGAAGTGAGATCGGCCAGGCACGTCACGTATTGGCGGGTTATCAGCTGGCAGGGAATAGGCCAGGCCCTCCACGCGTCGGCAGGGAAATCGGCTGGGCACTCCACGCCTCGCCAGGGGGATCGGCCAACACTCCAGGCCTTGGCATGGAGATCGGCCAGGCACTTCACGTCTCGGCAGGGGTATCAGCTTGCAGGGGAATCGGCTGGGCACTCCCACCTCGGCAGGAGGATCGGCCGGGCACTCCAGGCCTTGGCAGGGAGATCGGCCAGGCACTTCACGTATTGGCGGGTTATCAGCTGGCAGGCGATCGGCCAGGGACTCCACGCGTCGGCAGGGGAATCGGCGGGGAAGTCCTCGCCTCGGCAGATGGATCGGCCGGACACTCAAGGCCTTGGCAGGGAGATCGACCAGGCACTTCACGTATTGGAGGGTTATCAGCTGGCTGGGGATCGGCCAGGCACTCCAGTCCTTGGAAGTGAGATCGGCCAGGCACGTCAGGTATTGGCGGGTTATCAGCTGGAAGGGAATAGGCCAGGCCCTCCACGCGTCGGCAGGGAAATCGGCTGGGCACTCCACTCCTCGCCAGGGGGATCGGCCACCACTCCAGGCCTTGGCATGGAGATCGGCCAGGCACTTCACGTCTCGGCAGGGGTATCAGCTTGCAGGGAAATCGGCTAGGCACTCCCACCTCGGCAGGGGGATCGGCCGGGCACTCCAGGCCTTGGCAGGGAGATCGGCCAGGCACGTCACGTATTGGCGGGTTATCAGCTAGCAGGGAATAGGCCAGGCCCTCCACGCGTCGGCAGGGAAATCGGCTGGGCACTCCACGCCTCGCCAGGGGGATCGGCCAACACTCCAGGCCTTGGCATGGAGATCGGCCAGGCACTTCACGTCTCGGCAGTGGTATCAGCTTGCAGGGAAATCGGCTAGGCACTCCCACCTCGGCAGGAGGATCGGCCGGGCACTCCAGGCCTTGGAAGTGAGATCGGCCAGGCACGTCACGTATTGGCGGGTTATCAGCTGGCAGGGAATAGGCCAGGCCCTCCACGCGTCGGCAGGGAAATCGGCTGGGCACTCCACGCCTCGCCAGGGGGATCGGCCAACACTCCAGGCCTTGGCATGGAGATCGGCCAGGCACTTCACGTCTCGGCAGGGGTATCAGCTTGCAGGGGAATCGGCTGGGCACTCCCACCTCGGCAGGAGGATCGGCCGGGCACTCCAGGCCTTGGCAGGGAGATCGGCCAGGCACTTCACGTATTGGCGGGTTATCAGCTGGCAGGCGATCGGCCAGGGACTCCACGTGTCGGCAGGGGAATCGGCGGGGAACTCCTCGCCTCGGCAGATGGATCGGCCGGACACTCAAGGCCTTGGCAGGGAGATCGGCCAGGCACTTCACGTATTGGAGGGTTATCAGCTGTCAGGGGATCGGCCAGGCACTCCACGCGTCGGCAGGGGAATCGGCTGGGCACTCCTCGCGTCGGCAGGTGGATCGGCCGGGCACTCAAGGCCTTGGCAGGGAGATCGACCAGGCACTTCACGTATTGGAGGGTTATCAGCTGGCTGGGGATCGGCCAGGCACTCCACGCGTCGGTAGGGGAATCGGCTAGGCACTCCCACCTCGGCAGGGGGATCGGCCGGGCACTCCAGGCCTTGGCAGGGAGATCGGCCAGGCACGTCACGTATTGGCGGGTTATCAGCTAGCAGGGAATAGGCCAGGCCCTCCACGCGTCGGCAGGGAAATCGGCTGGGCACTCCACGCCTCGCCAGGGGGATCGGCCACCACTCCAGGCCTTGGGATGGAGATCGGCCAGGCACTTCACGTCTCGGCAGGGGTATCAGCTTGCAGGGAAATCGGCTAGGCACTCCCACCTCGGCAGGAGGATCGGCCGGGCACTCCAGGCCTTGGAAGTGAGATCGGCCAGGCACGTCACGTATTGGCGGGTTATCAGCTGGCAGGGAATAGGCCAGGCCCTCCACGCGTCGGCAGGGAAATCGGCTGGGCACTCCACGCCTCGCCAGGGGGATCGGCCAACACTCCAGGCCTTGGCATGGAGATCGGCCAGGCACTTCACGTCTCGGCAGGGGTATCAGCTTGCAGGGAAATCGGCTAGGCACTCCCACCTCGGCAGGAGGATCGGCCGGGCACTCCAGGCCTTGGCAGGGAGATCGGCCAGGCACGTCACGTATTGGCGGGTTATCAGCTGGCAGGGAATAGGCCAGGCCCTCCACGCGTCGGCAGGGAAATCGGCTGGGCACTCCACGCCTCGCCAGGGGGATCGGCCAACACTCCAGGCCTTGGCATGGAGATCGGCCAGGCACTTCACGTCTCGGCAGGGGTATCAGCTTGCAGGGAAATCGGCTAGGCACTCCCACCTCGGCAGGGGGATCGGCCGGGCACTCCAGGCCTTGGCAGGGAGATCGGCCAGGCACGTCACGTATTGGCGGGTTATCAGCTGGCAGGGAATAGGCCAGGCCCTCCACGCGTCGGCAGGGAAATCGGCTGGGCACTCCACGCCTCGCCAGGGGGATCGGCCACCACTCCAGGCCTTGGCATGGAGATCGGCCAGGCACTTCACGTCTCGGCAGGGGTATCAGCTTGTAGGGAATCGGCTAGGCACTCCCACCTCGGCAGGGGGATCGGCCGGGCACTCCAGGCCTTGGCAGGGAGATCGGCCAGGCACGTCACGTATTGGCGGGTTATCAGCTGGCAGGGAATAGGCCAGGCCCTCCACGCGTCGGCAGGGAAATCGGCTGGGCACTCCACGCCTCGCCAGGGGGATCGGCCACCACTCCAGGCCTTGGCATGGAGATCGGCCAGGCACTTCACGTCTCGGCAGGGGTATCAGCTTGCAGGGGAGTCGGCGGGGCACTCCCACCTCGGCAGGGGGATCGGCCGGGCACTCCAGGCCTTGGCAGGGAGATCGGCCAGGCACGTCACGTATTGGCGGGTTATCAGCTGGCAGGGAATAGGCCAGGCCCTCCACGCGTCGGCAGGGAAATCGGCTGGGCACTCCACGCCTCGCCAGGGGGATCGGCCAACACTCCAGGCCTTGGCATGGAGATCGGCCAGGCACTTCACGTCTCGGCAGGGGTATCAGCTTGCAGGGGAATCGGCTGGGCACTCCCACCTCGGCAGGGGGATCGGCCGGGCACTCCAGGCCTTGGCAGGGAGATCGGCCAGGCACTTCACGTATTGGCGGGTTATCAGCTGGCAGGGGAATCGGCTAGGCCCTCCACGCGTCGGCAGGGAAATCGGCTGGGCACTCCACGCCTCGCCAGGGGGATCGGCCAACACTCCAGGCCTTGGCATGGAGATCGGCCAGGCACTTCACGTCTCGGCAGGGGTATCAGCTGGCAGGCGATCGGCTAGGCACTCCCACCTCGGCAGGAGGATCGGCCGGGCACTCCAGGCCTTGGAAGTGAGATCGGCCAGGCACGTCACGTATTGGCGGGTTATCAGCTGGCAGGGAATAGGCCAGGCCCTCCACGCGTCGGCAGGGAAATCGGCTGGGCACTCCACGCCTCGCCAGGGGGATCGGCCAACACTCCAGGCCTTGGCATGGAGATCGGCCAGGCACTTCACGTCTCGGCAGGGGTATCAGCTTGCAGGGGAATCGGCTGGGCACTCCCACCTCGGCAGGAGGATCGGCCGGGCACTCCAGGCCTTGGCAGGGAGATCGGCCAGGCACTTCACGTATTGGCGGGTTATCAGCTGGCAGGCGATCGGCCAGGGACTCCACGTGTCGGCAGGGGAATCGGCGGGGAACTCCTCGCCTCGGCAGATGGATCGGCCGGACACTCAAGGCCTTGGCAGGGAGATCGGCCAGGCACTTCACGTATTGGAGGGTTATCAGCTGTCAGGGGATCGGCCAGGCACTCCACGCGTCGGCAGGGGAATCGGCTGGGCACTCCTCGCGTCGGCAGGTGGATCGGCCGGGCACTCAAGGCCTTGGCAGGGAGATCGACCAGGCACTTCACGTATTGGAGGGTTATCAGCTGGCTGGGGATCGGCCAGGCACTCCACGCGTCGGTAGGGGAATCGGCTAGGCACTCCCACCTCGGCAGGGGGATCGGCCGGGCACTCCAGGCCTTGGCAGGGAGATCGGCCAGGCACGTCACGTATTGGCGGGTTATCAGCTAGCAGGGAATAGGCCAGGCCCTCCACGCGTCGGCAGGGAAATCGGCTGGGCACTCCACGCCTCGCCAGGGGGATCGGCCACCACTCCAGGCCTTGGGATGGAGATCGGCCAGGCACTTCACGTCTCGGCAGGGGTATCAGCTTGCAGGGAAATCGGCTAGGCACTCCCACCTCGGCAGGAGGATCGGCCGGGCACTCCAGGCCTTGGAAGTGAGATCGGCCAGGCACGTCACGTATTGGCGGGTTATCAGCTGGCAGGGAATAGGCCAGGCCCTCCACGCGTCGGCAGGGAAATCGGCTGGGCACTCCACGCCTCGCCAGGGGGATCGGCCAACACTCCAGGCCTTGGCATGGAGATCGGCCAGGCACTTCACGTCTCGGCAGGGGTATCAGCTTGCAGGGGAATCGGCTGGGCACTCCCACCTCGGCAGGAGGATCGGCCGGGCACTCCAGGCCTTGGCAGGGAGATCGGCCAGGCACGTCACGTATTGGCGGGTTATCAGCTGGCAGGGAATAGGCCAGGCCCTCCACGCGTCGGCAGGGAAATCGGCTGGGCACTCCACGCCTCGCCAGGGGGATCGGCCAACACTCCAGGCCTTGGCATGGAGATCGGCCAGGCACTTCACGTCTCGGCAGGGGTATCAGCTTGCAGGGGAATCGGCTGGGCACTCCCACCTCGGCAGGGGGATCGGCCGGGCACTCCAGGCCTTGGCAGGGAGATCGGCCAGGCACTTCACGTATTGGCGGGTTATCAGCTGGCAGGGAATAGGCCAGGCCCTCCACGCGTCGGCAGGGAAATCGGCTGGGCACTCCACGCCTCGCCAGGGGGATCGGCCAACACTCCAGGCCTTGGCATGGAGATCGGCCAGGCACTTCACGTCTCGGCAGGGGTATCAGCTTGCAGGGAAATCGGCTAGGCACTCCCACCTCGGCAGGGGGATCGGCCGGGCACTCCAGGCCTTGGCAGGGAGATCGGCCAGGCACGTCACGTATTGGCGGGTTATCAGCTGGCAGGGAATAGGCCAGGCCCTCCACGCGTCGGCAGGGAAATCGGCTGGGCACTCCACGCCTCGCCAGGGGGATCGGCCAACACTCCAGGCCTTGGCATGGAGATCGGCCAGGCACTTCACGTCTCGGCAGGGGTATCAGCTTGCAGGGGAATCGGCTAGGCACTCCCACCTCGGCAGGAGGATCGGCCGGGCACTCCAGGCCTTGGAAGTGAGATCGGCCAGGCACGTCACGTATTGGCGGGTTATCAGCTGGCAGGGAATAGGCCAGGCCCTCCACGCGTCGGCAGGGAAATCGGCTGGGCACTCCACGCCTCGCCAGGGGGATCGGCCAACACTCCAGGCCTTGGCATGGAGATCGGCCAGGCACTTCACGTCTCGGCAGGGGTATCAGCTTGCAGGGGAATCGGCTGGGCACTCCCACCTCGGCAGGGGGATCGGCCGGGCACTCCAGGCCTTGGCAGGGAGATCGGCCAGGCACTTTACGTATTGGCGGGTTATCAGCTGGCTGGGGATCGGCCAGGCCCTCCACGCGTCGGCAGGGAAATCGGCTGGGCACTCCACGCCTCGCCAGGGGGATCGGCCAACACTCCAGGCCTTGGCATGGAGATCGGCCAGGCACTTCACGTCTCGGCAGGGGTATCAGCTTGCAGGGAAATCGGCTAGGCACTCCCACCTCGGCAGGAGGATCGGCCGGGCACTCCAGGCCTTGGAAGTGAGATCGGCCAGGCACGTCACGTATTGGCGGGTTATCAGCTGGCAGGGAATAGGCCAGGCCCTCCACGCGTCGGCAGGGAAATCGGCTGGGCACTCCACGCCTCGCCAGGGGGATCGGCCAACACTCCAGGCCTTGGCATGGAGATCGGCCAGGCACTTCACGTCTCGGCAGGGGTATCAGCTTGCAGGGGAATCGGCTGGGCACTCCCACCTCGGCAGGAGGATCGGCCGGGCACTCCAGGCCTTGGCAGGGAGATCGGCCAGGCACTTCACGTATTGGCGGGTTATCAGCTGGCAGGCGATCGGCCAGGGACTCCACGTGTCGGCAGGGGAATCGGCGGGGAACTCCTCGCCTCGGCAGATGGATCGGCCGGACACTCAAGGCCTTGGCAGGGAGATCGGCCAGGCACTTCACGTATTGGAGGGTTATCAGCTGTCAGGGGATCGGCCAGGCACTCCACGCGTCGGCAGGGGAATCGGCTGGGCACTCCTCGCGTCGGCAGGTGGATCGGCCGGGCACTCAAGGCCTTGGCAGGGAGATCGACCAGGCACTTCACGTATTGGAGGGTTATCAGCTGGCTGGGGATCGGCCAGGCACTCCACGCGTCGGTAGGGGAATCGGCTAGGCACTCCCACCTCGGCAGGGGGATCGGCCGGGCACTCCAGGCCTTGGCAGGGAGATCGGCCAGGCACGTCACGTATTGGCGGGTTATCAGCTAGCAGGGAATAGGCCAGGCCCTCCACGCGTCGGCAGGGAAATCGGCTGGGCACTCCACGCCTCGCCAGGGGGATCGGCCACCACTCCAGGCCTTGGGATGGAGATCGGCCAGGCACTTCACGTCTCGGCAGGGGTATCAGCTTGCAGGGGAATCGGCTGGGCACTCCCACCTCGGCAGGAGGATCGGCCGGGCACTCCAGGCCTTGGCAGGGAGATCGGCCAGGCACTTCACGTATTGGCGGGTTATCAGCTGGCAGGGAATAGGCCAGGCCCTCCACGCGTCGGCAGGGAAATCGGCTGGGCACTCCACGCCTCGCCAGGGGGATCGGCCAACACTCCAGGCCTTGGCATGGAGATCGGCCAGGCACTTCACGTCTCGGCAGTGGTATCAGCTTGCAGGGAAATCGGCTAGGCACTCCCACCTCGGCAGGAGGATCGGCCGGGCACTCCAGGCCTTGGAAGTGAGATCGGCCAGGCACGTCACGTATTGGCGGGTTATCAGCTGGAAGGGAATAGGCCAGGCCCTCCACGCGTCGGCAGGGAAATCGGCTGGGCACTCCACTCCTCGCCAGGGGGATCGGCCAACACTCCAGGCCTTGGCATGGAGATCGGCCAGGCACTTCACGTCTCGGCAGGGGTATCAGCTTGCAGGGGAATCGGCTGGGCACTCCCACCTCGGCAGGAGGATCGGCCGGGCACTCCAGGCCTTGGCAGGGAGATCGGCCAGGCACTTCACGTATTGGCGGGTTATCAGCTGGCAGGCGATCGGCCAGGGACTCCACGTGTCGGCAGGGGAATCGGCGGGGAACTCCTCGCCTCGGCAGATGGATCGGCCGGACACTCAAGGCCTTGGCAGGGAGATCGGCCAGGCACTTCACGTATTGGAGGGTTATCAGCTGTCAGGGGATCGGCCAGGCACTCCACGCGTCGGCAGGGGAATCGGCTGGGCACTCCTCGCGTCGGCAGGTGGATCGGCCGGGCACTCAAGGCCTTGGCAGGGAGATCGACCAGGCACTTCACGTATTGGAGGGTTATCAGCTGGCTGGGGATCGGCCAGGCACTCCACGCGTCGGTAGGGGAATCGGCTAGGCACTCCCACCTCGGCAGGGGGATCGGCCGGGCACTCCAGGCCTTGGCAGGGAGATCGGCCAGGCACGTCACGTATTGGCGGGTTATCAGCTAGCAGGGAATAGGCCAGGCCCTCCACGCGTCGGCAGGGAAATCGGCTGGGCACTCCACGCCTCGCCAGGGGGATCGGCCACCACTCCAGGCCTTGGCATGGAGATCGGCCAGGCACTTCACGTCTCGGCAGGGGTATCAGCTTGCAGGGAAATCGGCTGGGCACTCCCACCTCGGCAGGAGGATCGGCCGGGCACTCCAGGCCTTGGCAGGGAGATCGGCCAGGCACGTCACGTATTGGCGGGTTATCAGCTGGCAGGGAATAGGCCAGGCCCTCCACGCGTCGGCAGGGAAATCGGCTGGGCACTCCACGCCTCGCCAGGGGGATCGGCCAACACTCCAGGCCTTGGCATGGAGATCGGCCAGGCACTTCACGTCTCGGCAGGGGTATCAGCTTGCAGGGGAATCGGCTGGGCACTCCCACCTCGGCAGGGGGATCGGCCGGGCACTCCAGGCCTTGGCAGGGAGATCGGCCAGGCACTTCACGTATTGGCGGGTTATCAGCTGGCAGGCGATCGGCCAGGGACTCCACGTGTCGGCAGGGGAATCGGCTGGGCACTCCTCGCCTCGGCAGATGGATCGGCCGGACACTCAAGGCCTTGGCAGGGAGATCGGCCAGGCACTTCACGTATTGGAGGGTTATCAGCTGGCAGGGGATCGGCCAGGCACTCCACGCGTCGGCAGGGGAATCGGCTGGGCACTCCTCGCCTCGGCAGGTGGATCGGCCGGGCACTCAAGGCCTTGGCAGGGAGATCGACCAGGCACTTCACGTATTGGAGGGTTATCAGCTGGCTGGGGATCGGCCAGGCACTCCACGCGTCGGTAGGGGAATCGGCTAGGCACTCCCACCTCGGCAGGGGGATCGGCCGGGCACTCCAGGCCTTGGCAGGGAGATCGGCCAGGCACGTCACGTATTGGCGGGTTATCAGCTAGCAGGGAATAGGCCAGGCCCTCCACGCGTCGGCAGGGGGATCGGCCGGGCACTCCAGGCCTTGGCAGGGGGATCGGCCACCACTCCAGGCCTTGGCATGGAGATCGGCCAGGCACTTCACGTCTCGGCAGGGGTATCAGCTTGCAGGGAAATCGGCTGGGCACTCCCACCTCGGCAGGGGGATCGGCCGGGCACTCCAGGCCTTGGCAGGGAGATCGGCCAGGCACGTCACGTATTGGCGGGTTATCAGCTGGCAGGGAATAGGCCAGGCCCTCCACGCGTCGGCAGGGAAATCGGCTGGGCACTCCACGCCTCGCCAGGGGGATCGGCCAACACTCCAGGCCTTGGCATGGAGATCGGCCAGGCACTTCACGTCTCGGCAGGGGTATCAGCTTGCAGGGGAATCGGCTGGGCACTCCCACCTCGGCAGGAGGATCGGCCGGGCACTCCAGGCCTTGGCAGGGAGATCGGCCAGGCACTTCACGTATTGGCGGGTTATCAGCTGGCAGGCGATCGGCCAGGGACTCCACGCGTCGGCAGGGGAATCGGCGGGGAACTCCTCGCCTCGGCAGATGGATCGGCCGGACACTCAAGGCCTTGGCAGGGAGATCGACCAGGCACTTCACGTATTGGAGGGTTATCAGCTGGCTGGGGATCGGCCAGGCACTCCACGCGTCGGTAGGGGAATCGGCTAGGCACTCCCACCTCGGCAGGGGGATCGGCCGGGCACTCCAGGCCTTGGCAGGGAGATCGGCCAGGCACGTCACGTATTGGCGGGTTATCAGCTGGCAGGGAATAGGCCAGGCCCTCCACGCGTCGGCAGGGAAATCGGCTGGGCACTCCACGCCTCGCCAGGGGGATCGGCCACCACTCCAGGCCTTGGGATGGAGATCGGCCAGGCACTTCACGTCTCGGCAGGGGTATCAGCTTGCAGGGGAATCGGCTGGGCACTCCCACCTCGGCAGGAGGATCGGCCGGGCACTCCAGGCCTTGGCAGGGAGATCGGCCAGGCACTTCACGTATTGGCGGGTTATCAGCTGGCAGGCGATCGGCCAGGGACTCCACGTGTCGGCAGGGAAATCGGCTGGGCACTCCACGCCTCGCCAGGGGGATCGGCCAACACTCCAGGCCTTGGCATGGAGATCGGCCAGGCACTTCACGTCTCGGCAGGGGTATCAGCTTGCAGGGAAATCGGCTAGGCACTCCCACCTCGGCAGGAGGATCGGCCGGGCACTCCAGGCCTTGGCAGTGAGATCGGCCAGGCACGTCACGTATTGGCGGGTTATCAGCTGGCAGGGAATAGGCCAGGCCCTCCACGCGTCGGCAGGGAAATCGGCTGGGCACTCCACGCCTCGCCAGGGGGATCGGCCAACACTCCAGGCCTTGGCATGGAGATCGGCCAGGCACTTCACGTCTCGGCAGGGGTATCAGCTTGCAGGGAAATCGGCTAGGCACTCCCACCTCGGCAGGAGGATCGGCCGGGCACTCCAGGCCTTGGAAGTGAGATCGGCCAGGCACGTCACGTATTGGCGGGTTATCAGCTGGCAGGGAATAGGCCAGGCCCTCCACGCGTCGGCAGGGAAATCGGCTGGGCACTCCACGCCTCGCCAGGGGGATCGGCCACCACTCCAGGCCTTGGCATGGAGATCGGCCAGGCACTTCACGTCTCGGCAGGGGTATCAGCTTGCAGGGAAATCGGCTAGGCACTCCCACCTCGGCAGGAGGATCGGCCGGGCACTCCAGGCCTTGGAAGTGAGATCGGCCAGGCACGTCACGTATTGGCGGGTTATCAGCTGGCAGGGAATAGGCCAGGCCCTCCACGCGTCGGCAGGGAAATCGGCTGGGCACTCCACGCCTCGCCAGGGGGATCGGCCAACACTCCAGGCCTTGGCATGGAGATCGGCCAGGCACTTCACGTCTCGGCAGGGGTATCAGCTTGCAGGGGAATCGGCTGGGCACTCCCACCTCGGCAGGGGGATCGGCCGGGCACTCCAGGCCTTGGCAGGGAGATCGGCCAGGCACTACGTATTGGCGGGTTATCAGCTGGCTGGGGATCGGCCAGGCCCTTCACGCGTCGGCAGGGAAATCGGCTGGGCACTCCACGCCTCGCCAGGGGGATCGGCCAACACTCCAGGCCTTGGCATGGAGATCGGCCAGGCACTTCACGTCTCGGCATGGGTATCAGCTTGCAGGGGAATCGGCTGGGCACTCCCACTTCGGCAGGGGGATCGGCTGGGCACTCCAGGCCTTGGCAGGGAGATCGGCCAGGCACTTTACGTATTGGCGGGTTATCAGCTGGCTGGGGATCGGCCAGGCCCTTCACGCGTCGGCAGGGAAATCGGCTGGGCACTCCACGCCTCGCCAGGGGGATCGGCCAACACTCCAGGCCTTGGCATGGAGATCGGCCAGGCACTTCACGTCTCGGCAGGGGTATCAGCTTGCAGGGGAATCGGCTGGGCACTCCCTCCTCGGCAGGGGGATCGGCCGGGCACTCCAGGCCTTGGCAGGGAGATCGGCCAGGCACGTCACGTATTGGCGGGTTATCAGCTGGCAGGGAATAGGCCAGGCCCTCCACGCGTCGGCAGGGAAATCGGCTGGGCACTCCACGCCTCGCCAGGGGGATCGGCCAACACTCCAGGCCTTGGCATGGAGATCGGCCAGGCACTTCACGTCTCGGCAAGGGTATCAGCTTGCAGGGGAATCGGCTGGGCACTCCCACCTCGGCAGGAGGATCGGCCGGGCACTCCAGGCCTTGGAAGTGAGATCGGCCAGGCACGTCACGTATTGGCGGGTTATCAGCTGGCAGGGAATAGGCCAGGCCCTCCACGCGTCGGCAGGGAAATCGGCTGGGCACTCCACGCCTCGCCAGGGGGATCGGCCACCACTCCAGGCCTTGGCATGGAGATCGGCCAGGCACTTCACGTCTCGGCAGGGGTATCAGCTTGCAGGGGAATCGGCTGGGCACTCCCACCTCGGCAGGAGGATCGGCCGGGCACTCCAGGCCTTGGAAGTGAGATCGGCCAGGCACGTCACGTATTGGCGGGTTATCAGCTGGCAGGGAACAGGCCAGGCCCTCCACGCGTCGGCAGGGAAATCGGCTGGGCACTCCACGCCTCGCCAGGGGGATCGGCCAACACTCCAGGCCTTGGCATGGAGATCGGCCAGGCACTTCACGTCTCGGCAAGGGTATCAGCATGCAGGGGAATCGGCTGGGCACTCCCACCTCGGCAGGCGGATCAGCCGGGCACTCAAGACCTTGGCAGGGGGATCGGCCAGGCACGCGTCGGCAGGGGAATCGGCTGGGCACTGCTCGCCTCGGCAGGTGGATCCGCCGGGCACTCAAGGCCTTGGCATGGAGATCGGCCAGGCACTTCACGTCTCGGCAGGGGTATCAGCTTGCAGGGGAATCGGCTGGGCACTTCCACCTCGGCAGGGGGATCGGCCGGGCACCCCAGGCCTTGGCAGGGAGATCGGCCAGGCACTTCACGTATTGGCGGGTTATCAGCTGCCAGGGTTATCAACTGGCTGGGGATCGGCCAGGCACTCCACGCGTCGGTAGTGGAATCGGCTAGGCACTCCCACCTCGGCAAGAGGATCGGCCGGGCACTCCAGGCTTTGACAGTGAGATCGGCCAGGCACGTCACTTATTGGCGGGTTATTAGCTGGCAGGGGATAGGCCAGGCCCTCCACGCGTCGGCAATGAAATCGGCTGCCCACTCCACGCCTCGCCAGGGGGCTCGGCCAACACTCCAGGCCTTGGCATGGAGATCGGCCAGACACTTCACGTCTCGGCAGGGGTATCAGCTTGCAGGGGAATCGGCTGGGCACTCCTCGCCTCGGCAGATGGATCGGCCGGACACTCAAGGCCTTGGCAGGGAGATCGGCCAGGCACTTCACGTATTACGGGTTATCAGCTGGCAGGCGATCGGCCAGGGACTTCACGTGTCGGCAGGGGAATCGGCTGGGCACTCCTCGCCTTGGCAGGTGAATCAGCCGGGCACTCAAGAATTTGGCAGGGAGATCGGCCAGGCACTTCACGTATTGGAGGGTTATCAGCTGGCTGGGGATCGGCCAGGCACTCCACGCGTTGGTAGGGGAATCGGCTGGGCACTCCTCGCCTCAGCAGACGGATCGGCCGGGCAATCAAGGCCTTGGCATGGAGATCGGCCAGGCACTTCACGTCTCGGCAGGGGTATCAGCTTGCAGGGAAATCGGCTAGGCACTTCCACCTGGGCAGGAGGATCGGCCTCAGCTGGCAGGGATCAGCTGGCAGGGAATAGGCCAGGCCCTCCACGCATCGGCAGGGAAATCGGCTGGGCACTCTACGCCTCGCCAGGGGGATCGGCCACCACTCCAGGCCTTTTCATGGAGATCGGCCAGGCACTTCACGTATTGGCGGGTTATCAGCTGCCAGGGTTATCAACTGGCTGGGGATCGGCCAGGCACTCCACGCGTCGGTAGTGGAATCGGCTAGGCACTCCCACCTCGGCAAGAGGATCGGCCGGGCACTCCAGGCCTTGGCAGTGAGATCGGCCAGGCACGTCACTTATTGGCGGGTTATTAGCTGGCAGGGGATCGGCCAGGGACTTCACGTGTCGGCAGGGGAATCGGCTGGGCACCCCAGGCCTTGGCAGGGAGATCGGCCAGGCACTTCACGTATTGGCGGGTTATCAGCTGCCAGGGTTATCAACTGGCTGGGGATCGGCCAGGCACTCCACGCGTCGGTAGTGGAATCGGCTAGGCACTCCCACCTCGGCAAGAGGATCGGCCGGGCACTCCAGGCCTTGGCAGTGAGATCGGCCAGGCACGTCACTTATTGGCAGGTTATTAGCTGGCAGGGGATAGGCCAGGCCCTCCATGCGTCGGCAGGGAAATCGGCTGCCCACTCCACGCCTCGCCAGGGGGCTCGGCCAACACTCCAGGCCTTGGCATGGAGATCGGCCAGACACTTCACGTCTCGGCAGGGGTATCAGCTTGCAGGGGAATCGGCTGGGCACTCCTCGCCTCGGCAGATGGATCGGCCGGACACTCAAGGCCTTGGCAGGGAGATCGGCCAGGCACTTCACGTATTGCGGGTTATCAGCTGGCAGGCGATCGGCCAGGGCACTCCTCTCCTCGGCAGGTGGATCGGCCGGGCACTCAAGGCCTTGGCAGGGAGATCGGCCAGGCACGTCACGTATTGGCGGGTTATCAGCTGGCAGGGAATAGGCAAGGCCCTCCACGCGTCGGCAGGAAAATCGGCTGGGCACTCCATGGGGATCGGCCAACACTCCAGGCCTTGGGATGGAGATCGGCCAGGCACTTCACGTCTCGGCAGGGGTATCAGCTTGCAGGGGAATCGGCTGGGCACTCCCACCTCGGCAGGGGGATCGGCCAGGCACTTCACGTATTGGCGGGTTATCAGCTGGCAGTTGATCGGCCAGGGACTCCACGTGTCGGCAGGGGAATCGGCTGGGCACTCCTCGCCTCGGCAGATGGATCGGCCGGACACTCAAGGCCTTGGCAGGGAGATCGGCCAGGCACTTCACGTATTGGAGGGTTATCAGCTGGCAGGGGATCGGCCAGGCACTCCACGCGTCGGCAAGGGAATCGGCTGGGCACTCCTCGCCTCGGCAGGTGGATCGGCCGGGCACTCAAGGCCTTGGCAGGGAGATCGGCCAGGCAGTTCACGAATTGGAGGGTTGTCAGCTGGCATGGGATCGGCCAGGCACTCCACGCGTCGGCAGGGGAATCGGCTGGGCACTCCTCGTATCGGTAGGCGGATCAGCCGGGCACTCAAGACCTTGGCAGGGAGATCGGCCAGGCACTTCACGTATTGGCGGGTTATCAGCTGGCAGGCGATCGGCCAGGGACTCCACGTGTCGGCAAGGGAATCGGCTGGGCACTCCTCGCCTCGGCAGGTGGAACGGCCGGGCACTTAAGGCCTTAGCAGGGAGATCGGCCAGGCACTTCACGTATTGGAGGGTTATCAGCTGTCAGGGGATCGGCCAGGCACTCCACGCGTCGGCAGTGGAATCGGCTGGGCACTCCTTGCCTCGGCAGGCGGATCGGCCGGGCACTCAAGGCCTTGGCATGAAGATCGCCCAGGCACTTCACGTCTCGGCAGGGGTATCAGCTTGCAGGGGAATCGACTGGGCACTCCCACCTCGGCAGGGGGATCGGCCGGGCACTCCAGGCCTTGCCAGGGAGATCGGCCAGGCACTTCACGTATTGGCGGATTATCAGCTGCCAGGGTTATCAACTGGCTGGGGATCGGCCAGGCACTCCACGCGTCGGTAGTGGAATCGGCTAGGCACTCCCACCTCGGCAAGAGGATCGGCCGGGCACTCCAGGCCTTGGCAGTGAGATCGGCCAGGCACGTCACTTATTGGCGGGTTATTAGCTGGCAGGGGATCGGCCAGGGACTTCACGTGTCGGCAGGGGAATCGGCTGGGCACCCCAGGCCTTGGCAGGGAGATCGGCCAGGCACTTCACGTATTGGCGGGTTATCAGCTGCCAGGGTTATCAACTGGCTGGGGATCGGCCAGGCACTCCACGCGTCGGTAGTGGAATCGGCTAGGCACTCCCACCTCGGCAAGAGGATCGGCCGGGCACTCCAGGCCTTGGCAGTGAGATCGGCCAGGCACGTCACTTATTGGCGGGTTATTAGCTGGCAGGGGATAGGCCAGGCCCTCCACGCGTCGGCAGGGAAATCGGCTGCCCACTCCACGCCTCGCCAGGGGGCTCGGCCAACACTCCAGGCCTTGGCATGGAGATCGGCCAGACACTTCACGTCTCGGCAGGGGTATCAGCTTGCAGGGGAATCGGCTGGGCACTCCTCGCCTCGGCAGATGGATCGGCCGGACACTCAAGGCCTTGGCAGGGAGATCGGCCAGGCACTTCACGTATTGCGGGTTATCAGCTGGCAGGCGATCGGCCAGGGCACTCCTCTCCTCGGCAGGTGGATCGGCCGGGCACTCAAGGCCTTGGCAGGGAGATCGGCCAGGCACGTCACGTATTGGCGGGTTATCAGCTGGCAGGGAATAGGCCAGGCCCTCCACGCGTCGGCAGGAAAATCGGCTGGGCACTCCAGGGGGATCGGCCAACACTCCAGGCCTTGGGATGGAGATCGGCCAGGCACTTCACGTCTCGGCAGGGGTATCAGCTTGCAGGGGAATCGGCTGGGCACTCCCACCTCGGCAGGGGGATCGGCCAGGCACTTCACGTATTGGCGGGTTATCAGCTGGCAGTTGATCGGCCAGGAACTCCACGTGTCGGCAGGGGAATCGGCTGGGCACTCCTCGCCTCGGCAGATGGATCGGCCGGACGCTCAAGGCCTTGGTAGGGAGATCGTCCAGGCACTTCACGTATTGGACGGTTATCAGCTGGCAGGGGACCGGCCAGGCACTCCACGCGTCGGCAAGGGAATCGGCTGGGCACTCCTCGCCTCGGCAGGTTGATCGGCCGGGCACTCAAGGCCTTGGCAGGGAGATCGGCCAGGCAGTTCACGAATTGGAGGGTTGTCAGCTGGCATGGGATCGGCCAGGCACTCCACGCGTCGGCAGGGGAATCGGCTGGGCACTCCTCGTATCGGTAGGCGGATCAGCCGGGCACTCAAGGCCTTGGCAGGGAGATCGGCCAGGCACTTCACGTATTGGCGGGTTATCAGCTGGCAGGCGATCGGCCAGGGACTCCACGTGTCGGCAAGGGAATCGGCTGGGCACTCCTCGCCTCGGCAGGTGGAACGGCCGGGCACTCAAGGCCTTGGCAGGGAGATCGGCCAGGCACTTCACGTATTGGAGGGTTATCAGCTGTCAGGGGATCGGCCAGGCACTCCACGCGTCGGCAGTGGAATCGGCTGGGCACTCCTTGCCTCGGCAGGCGGATCGGCCGGGCACTCAAGGCCTTGGCATGGAGATCGGCCAGGCACTTCACGTCTCGGCAGGGGTATCAGCTTGCAGGGGAATCGGCTGGGCACTCCCACCTCGGCAGGGGGATCGGCCGGGCACTCCAGGCCTTGGCAGGGAGATCGGCCAGGCACTTCACGTATTGGCGGGTTATCAGCTGGCAGGCGATCGGCCAGGGACTCCACGTGTCGGCAGGGGAATCGGCTGGGCACTCCTCGCCTCGGCAGATGGATCGGCCGGACACTCAAGGCCTTGGCAGGGAGATCGGCCAGGCACTTCACGTATTGGAGGGTTATCAGCTGGCAGGCGATCGGCCAGGGACTCCACGTGTCGGCAGGGGAATCGGCTGGGCACTCCTCGCCTCGGCAGATGGATCGGCCGGACACTCAAGGCCTTGGCAGGGAGATCGGCCAGGCAAGCGTCGGCAGGGGAATCGGCTGGGCACTCCACGCCTCGCCAGGGGGATCGGCCAACACTCCAGGCCTTGGCATGGAGATCGGCCGGGCACTTCACGTCTCGGCAGGGGTATCAGCTTGCAGGGGAATCGGCCGGGCACTCCAGGCCTTGGAAGTGAGATCGGCCAGGCACGTCACGTATTGGCGGGGAAGGCAGGGGATCGGCCAGGCCCTCCACGCGTCGGCAGGGAAATTAGCTGGGCACTCCACGCCTCGGCAGAGGGATCGGCGGGGCACTCCCACCTCGGCAGGGAGATCGGCCAGGCACTTCACGTATTGGACGGTTATCAGCTGGCAGGGGATCGGCCAGGCACTCCACGCGTCGGCAGGGAAATCGGCTGGGCACTCCTCGTCTCGGTAGGCGGATCAGCCGGGCACTCAAGACCTTGGCAGGGAGATCGGCCAGGCACTTCACGTATTGGAGGGTTATCAGCTGGCAGGGGATCGGCCAGGCACTCCACGCGTCGGCAGGGGAATCGGCTGGGCACTCCTCGTCTCGGCAGGCGGATCAGCCGGGCACTCAAGACCTTGGCAGGGGGATCGGCCAGGCACGCGTCGGCAGGGGAATCGGCTGGGCACTGCTCGCCTCGGCAGGTGGATCCGCCGGGCACTCAAGGCCTTGGCATGGAGATCGGCCAGGCACTTCACGTCTCGGCAGGGGTATCAGCTTGCAGGGGAATCGGCTGGGCACTTCCACCTCGGCAGGGGGATCGGCCGGGCACCCCAGGCCTTGGCAGGGAGATCGGCCAGGCACTTCACGTATTGGCGGGTTATCAGCTGCCAGGGTTATCAACTGGCTGGGGATCGGCCAGGCACTCCACGCGTCGGTAGGGGAATCGGCTAGGCACTCCCACCTCGGCAAGAGAATCGGCAGGGCACTCCAGGCCTTGGCAGTGAGATCGGCCAGGCACGTCACTTATTGGCGGGTTATTAGCTGGCAGGGGATAGGCCAGGCCTTCCACGCGTCGGCAGGGAAATCGGCTGCCCACTCCACGCCTCGCAAGGGGGATCGGCCAACACTCCAGGCCTTGGCATGGAGATCGGCCAGACACTTCACGTCTCGGCAGGGGTATCAGCTTGCAGGGGAATCGGCTGGGCACTCCTCGCCTCGGCAGATGGATCGGCCGGACACTCAAGGCCTTGGCAGGGAGATCGGCCAGGCACTTCACGTATTGCGGGTTATCAGCTGGCAGGCGATCGGCCAGGGACTTCACGTGTCGGCAGGGGAATCGGCTGGGCACTCCTCGCCTCGGCAGGTGGATCGGCCGGGCACTCAAGGTTTTGGCAGGGAGATCGGCCAGGCACTTCACGTATTGGAGGGTTATCAGCTGGCTGGGGATCGGCCAGGCACTCCACGCGTTGGTAGGGGAATCGGCTGGGCACTCCTCGCCTCAGCAGACGGATCGGCCGGGCAATCAAGGCCTTGGCTTGGAGATCGGCCAGGCACTTCACGTCTCGACAGGGGTATCAGCTTGCAGGGAAATCGGCTAGGCACTTCCACCTCGGCAGGAGGATCGGCCGGGCACTCCAGGCCTTGGCAGTGAGATCGGCCAGGCACGTCACGTATTGGCGGGTTATCAGCTGGCAGGGAATAGGCCAGGCCCTCCACGCGTCGGCAGGGAAATCGGCTGGGCACTCCACGCCTCGCCAGGGGGATCGGCCACCACTCCAGGCCTTGGCATGGAGATCGGCCAGGCACTTCACGTCTCGGCAGGGGTATCAGCTTGCAGGGGAATCGGCTGGGCTTTCCCACCTCGGCAGGGGGATCGGCCGGGCACTCCAGGCCTTGGCAGGGAGATCGGCCAGGCACTTCACGTATTGGCGGGTTATCAGCTGGCAGGGAATAGGCCAGGCCCTCCACGCGTCGGCAGGGAAATCGGCTGGGCACTCCACGCCTCGTCAGGGGGATCGGCCAACACTCCAGGCCTTGGCTTGGAGATCGGCCAGGCACTTCACGTCTCGACAGGGGTATCAGCTTGCAGGGAAATCGGCTAGGCACTTCCACCTCGGCAGGAGGATCGGCCGAGCACTCCAGGCCTTGGCAGTGAGATCGGCCAGGCACGTCACGTATTGGCGGGTTATCAGCTGGCAGGGAATAGGCCAGGCCCTCCACGCGTCGGCAGGGAAATCGGCTGGGCACTCCACGCCTCGCCAGGGGGATCGGCCACCACTCCAGGCCTTGGCATGGAGATCGGCCAGGCACTTCACGTCTCGGCAGGGGTATCAGCTTGCAGGGGAATCGGCTGGGCTTTCCCACCTCGGCAGGGGGATCGGCCGGGCACTCCAGGCCTTGGCAGGGAGATCGGCCAGGCACTTCACGTATTGGCGGGTTATCAGCTGGCAGGGAATAGGCCAGGCCCTCCACGCGTCGGCAGGGAAATCGGCTGGGCACTCCACGCCTCGGCAGGGGGATCGGCCGGGCACTCCAGGCCTTGGCATGGAGATCGGCCAGGCACTTCACGTCTCGGCAGGGGTATCAGCTTGCAGGGAAATCGGCTAGGCACTCCCACCTCGGCAGGAGGATCGGCCGGGCACTCCAGGCCTTGGAAGTGAGATCGGCCAGGCACGTCACGTATTGGCGGGTTATCAGCTGGCAGGGAATAGGCCAGGCCCTCCACGCGTCGGCAGGGAAATCTGCTGGGCACTTCACGCCTCGCCAGGGGGATCGGCCAACACTCCAGGCCTTGGCATGGAGATCGGCCAGGCACTTCACGTCTCGGCAGGGGTATCAGCTTGCAGGGGAATCGGCTAGGCACTCCCACCTCGGCAGGAGGATCGGCCGGGCACTCCAGGCCTTGGAAGTGAGATCGGCCAGGCACGTCACGTATTGGCGGGTTATCAGCTGGCAGGGAATAGGCCAGGCCCTCCACGCGTCGGCAGGGAAATCGGCTGGGCACTCCACGCCTCGCCAGGGGGATCGGCCAACACTCCAGGCCTTGGCATGGAGATCGGCCAGGCACTTCACGTCTCGGCAGGGGTATCAGCTTGCCATGGAATCGGCTGGGCACTCCCTCCTCGGCAGGGGGATCGGCCGGGCACTCCAGGCCTTGGCAGGGAGATCGGCCAGGCACTTCACGTATTGGCGGGTTATCAGCTGGCAGGCGATCGGCCAGGGACTCCACGTGTCGGGAGGGGAATCGGCGGGGAACTCCTCGCCTCGGCAGATGGATCGGCCGGACACTCTCGTCTCGGCAGGGGTATCAGCTTGCAGGGGAATCGGCTGGGCACTCCCACCTCGGCAGGGGGATCGGCCGGGCACTTCAGGCCTTGGCAGGGAGATCGGCCAGGCACTTCACGTATTGGCGGGTTATCAGCTGGCAGGCGATCGGCCAGGGACTCCACGTGTCGGCAGGGGAATCGGCTGGGCACTCCTCGCATCGGCAGGTGGATCGGCCGGGCACTCAAGGCCTTGGCAGGGAGATCGACCAGGCACTTCACGTATTGGAGGGTTATCAGCTGGCTGGGGATCGGCCAACACTCCAGGCCTTGGCATGGAGATCGGCCAGGCACTTCACGTCTCGGCAGGGTTATCAGCTTGCAGGGGAATCGGCTGGGCACTCCCACCTCGGCAGGGGGATCGGCCGGGCACTCCAGGCCTTGGCAGGGAGATCGGCCAGGCACTTCACGTATTGGCGGGTTATCAGCTGGCAGGCGATCGGCCAGGGACTCCACGTGTCGGGAGGGGAATCGGCGGGGAACTCCTCGCCTCGGCAGATGGATCGGCCGGACACTCAAGGCCTTGGCAGGGAGATCGGCCAGGCACTTCACGTATTGGAGGGTTATCAGCTGTCAGGGGATCGGCCAGGCACTCCACGCGTCGGCAGAGGAATCGGCTGGGCACTCCTCGCCTCGGCAGGTGGATCGGCCGGGCACTCAAGGCCTTGGCAGGGAGACCGACCAGGCACTTCACGTATTGGAGGGTTATCAGCTGGCTGGGGATCGGCCAGGCACTCCACGCGTCGGTAGGGGAATCGGCTAGGCACTCCCACCTCGGCAGGGGGATCGGCCAACACTCCAGGCCTTGGCATGGAGATCGGCCAGGCACGTCACGTATTGGCGGGTTATCAGCTAGCAGGGAATAGGCCAGGCCCTCCACGCGTCGGCAGGGAAATCGGCTGGGCACTCCACGCCTTTCCAGGGGGATCGGCCACCACTCCAGGCCTTGGCATGGAGATCGGCCAGGCACTTCACGTCTCGGCAGTGGTATCAGCTTGCAGGGAAATCTGCTAGGCACTCCCACCTCGGCAGGAGGATCGGCCGGGCACTCCAGGCCTTGGAAGTGAGATCGGCCAGGCACGTCACGTATTGGCGGTTTATCAGCTGTCAGGGGATCGGCCAGGCACTCCACGCGTCGGCAGAGGAATCGGCTGGGCACTCCTCGCCTCGGCAGGTGGATCGGCCGGGCACTCAAGGCCTTGGCAGGGAGACCGACCAGGCACTTCACGTATTGGAGGGTTATCAGCTGGCTGGGGATCGGCCAGGCACTCCACGCGTCGGTAGGGGAATCGGCTAGGCACTCCCACCTCGGCAGGGGGATCGGCCGGGCACTCCAGGCCTTGGCAGGGAGATCGGCCAGGCACGTCACGTATTGGCGGGTTATCAGCTAGCAGGGAATAGGCCAGGCCCTCCACGCGTCGGCAGGGAAATCGGCTGGGCACTCCACGCCTCGCCAGGGGGATCGGCCACCACTCCAGGCCTTGGCATGGAGATCGGCCAGGCACTTCACGTCTCGGCAGGGGTATCAGCTTGCAGGGAAATCGGCTAGGCACTCCCACCTCGGCAGGAGGATCGGCCGGGCACTCCAGGCCTTGGAAGTGAGATCGGCCAGGCACGTCACGTATTGGAGGGTTATCAGCTGTCAGGGGATCGGCCAGGCACTCCACGCGTCGGCAGGGGAATCGGCTGGGCACTCCTCGCATCGGCAGGGGGATCGGCCGGGCACTCAAGGCCTTGGCAGGGAGACCGACCAGGCACTTCACGTATTGGAGGGTTATCAGCTGGCTGGGGATCGGCCAGGCACTCCACGCGTCGGTAGGGGAATCGGCTAGGCACTCCCACCTCGGCAGGGGGATCGGCCGGGCACTCCAGGCCTTGGCAGGGAGATCGGCCAGGCACTTCACGTATTGGAGGGTTATCAGCTGTCAGGGGATCGGCCAGGCACTCCACGCGTCGGCAGGGGAATCGGCTGGGCACTCCACGCCTCGCCAGGGGGATCGGCCACCACTCCAGGCCTTGGCATGGAGATCGGCCAGGCACTTCACGTCTCGGCAGGGGTATCAGCTTGCAGGGGAATCGGCTGGGCACTCCCACCTCGGCAGGAGAATCGGCCAGGCACTCCAGGCCTTGGCAGGGAGATCGGCCAGGCACTTCACGTATTGGCGGGTTATCAGCTGGCAGGCGATCGGCCAGGGACTCCACGTGTCGGGAGGGGAATCGGCGGGGAACTCCTCGCCTCGGCAGATGGATCGGCCGGACACTCAAGGCCTTGGCAGGGAGATCGGCCAGGCACTTCACGTATTGGAGGGTTATCAGCTGGCTGGGGATCGGCCAGGCACTCCACGCGTCGGTAGGGGAATCGGCTAGGCACTCCCACCTCGGCAGGGGGATCGGCCGGGCACTCAAGGCCTTGGCAGGGAGACCGACCAGGCACTTCACGTATTGGAGGGTTATCAGCTGGCTGGGGATCGGCCAGGCACTCCACGCGTCGGTAGGGGAATCGGCTAGGCACTCCCACCTCGGCAGGGGGATCGGCCGGGCACTCCAGGCCTTGGCAGGGAGATCGGCCAGGCACGTCACGTATTGGCGGGTTATCAGCTAGCAGGGAATAGGCCAGGCCCTCCACGCGTCGGCAGAGAAATCGGCTGGGCACTCCACGCCTCGCCAGGGGGATCGGCCACCACTCCAGGCCTTGGCATGGAGATCGGCCAGGCACTTCACGTCTCGGCAGGGGCATCAGCTTGCAGGAAAATCGGCTAGGCACTCCCACCTCGGCAGGAGGATCGGCCGGCACTCCAGGCCTTGGAAGTGAGATCGGCCAGGCACGTCACGTATTGGCGGGTTATCAGCTGGCAGGGGATCGGCCAGGCACTCCACGCGTCGGCAGAGGAATCGGCTGGGCACTCCTCGCTTCGGCAGGTGGATCGGCCGGGCACTCAAGGCCTTGGCAGGGAGACCGACCAGGCACTTAACGTATTGGAGGGTTATCAGCTGGCTGGGGATCGGCCAGGCACTCCACGCGTCGGTAGGGGAATCGGCTAGGCACTCCCACCTCGGCAGGGGGATCGGCCGGGCACTCCAGGCCGTGGCAGGGAGATCGGCCAGGCACGTCACGTATTGGCGGGTTATCAGCTAGCAGGGAATAGGCCAGGCCCTCCACGCGTCGGCAGGGAAATCGGCTGGGCACTCCACGCCTCGCCAGGGGGATCGGCCACCACTCCAGGCCTTGGCATGGAGATCGGCCAGGCACTTCACGTCTCGGCAGGGGTATCAGCTTGCAGGGAAATCGGCTAGGCACTCCCACCTCGGCAGGAGGATCGGCCGGCACTCCAGGCCTTGGAAGTGAGATCGGCCAGGCACGTCACGTATTGGCGGGTTATCAGCTGGCAGGGAATAGGCCAGCCCCTCCACGCGTCGGCAGGGAAATCGGCTGGGCACTCCACGCCTCGCCAGGGGGATCGGCCACCACTCCAGGCCTTGGCATGGAGATCGGCCAGGCACTTCACGTCTCGGCAGGGGTATCAGCTTGCAGGGAAATCGGCTAGGCACTCCCACCTCGGCAGGAGGATCGGCCGGGCACTCCAGGCCTTGGAAGTGAGATCGGCCAGGCACGTCACGTATTGGCGGGTTATCAGCTGGCAGGGAATAGGCCAGGCCATCCACGCGTCGGCAGGGAAATCGGCTGGGCACTCCACGCCTCGCCAGGGGGATCGGCCAACACTTCAGGCCTTTGCATGGAGATCGGCCAGGCACTTCACGTCTCGGCAGGGGTATCAGCTTGCAGGGAAATCGGCTAGGCACTCCCACCTCGGCAGGGGGATCGGCCGGGCACTCCAGGCCTTGGCAGGGAGATCGGCCAGGCGGGTCACGTATTGGCGGGTTATCAGCTGGCAGGTGATCGGCCAGGGACTCCACGTGTCGGCAGGAGGATCGGCCCGGCACTCCAGGCCTTGGAAGTGAGATCGGCCAGGCACGTCACGTATTGGCGGGTTATCAGCTGGCAGGGAATAGGCCAGGCCATCCACGCGTCGGCAGGGAAATCGGCTGGGCACTCCACGCCTCGCCAGGGGGATCGGCCAACACTTCAGGCCTTTGCATGGAGATCGGCCAGGCACTTCACGTCTCGGCAGGGTTATCAGCTTGCAGGGGAATCGGCTGGGCACTCCCACCTCGGCAGGGGGATCGGCCGGGCACTCCAGGCCTTGGCAGGGAGATCGGCCAGGCACTTCACGTATTGGCGGGTTATCAGCTGGCAGGGAATAGGCCAGGCCCTCTACGCGTCGGCAGGGAAATCGGCTGGGCACTCCACGCCTCGCCAGGGGGATCGGCCAACAATCCAGGCCTTGGCATGGAGATCGGCCAGGCACTTCACGTCTCGGCATGGGTATCAGCTTACAGGGGAATCGGCTGGGCACTCCCACCTCGGCATGGGGATCGGCCGGGCACTCCAGGCCTTGGCAGGGAGATCGGCCAGGCACGTCACGTATTGGCGGGTTATCAGCTGGCAGGGAATAGGCCAGGCCCTCCCACCTCGGCAGGAGGATCGGCCGGGCACTCCAGGCCTTGGAAGTGAGATCGGCCAGGCACGTCACGTATTGGCGGGTTATCAGCTGGCAGGGAATAGGCCAGGCCATCCACGCGTCGGCAGGGAAATCGGCTGGGCACTCCACGCCTCGCCAGGGGGATCGGCCAACACTTCAGGCCTTTGCATGGAGATCGGCCAGGCACTTCACGTCTCGGCAGGGGTATCAGCTTGCAGGGAAATCGGCTAGGCACTCCCACCTCGGCAGGGGGATCGGCCGGGCACTCCAGGCCTTGGCAGGGAGATCGGCCAGGCGGGTCACGTATTGGCGGGTTATCAGCTGGCAGGTGATCGGCCAGGGACTCCACGTGTCGGCAGGAGGATCGGCCGGGCCCTCCAGGCCTTGGCAGGGAGATCGGCCAGGCACTTCACGTATTGGCGGGTTATCAGCTGGCAGGGAATAGGCCAGGCCCTCCACGCGTCGGCAGGGAAATCGGCTGCCCACTCCACGCCTCGCCAGGGGGATCGGCCAACACTCCAGGCCTTGGCATGGAGATCGGCCAGGCACTTCACGTCTCGGCATGGGTATCAGCTTACAGGGGAATCGGCTGGGCACTCCCACCTCGGCAGGGGGATCGGCCGGGCATTCCAGGCCTTGGCAGGGAGATCGGCCAGGCACTTCACGTATTGGCGGGTTATCAGCTGGCAGGGAATAGGCCAGGCCCTCTACGCGTCGGCAGGGAAATCGGCTGGGCACTCCACGCCTCGCCAGGGGGATCGGCCAACACTCCAGGCCTTGGCATGGAGATCGGCCAGGCACTTCACGTCTCGGCATGGGTATCAGCTTACAGGGGAATCGGCTGGGCACTCCCACCTCGGCAGGGGGATCGGCCGGGCACTCCAGGCCGTGGCAGGGAGATCGGCCAGGCACGTCACGTATTGGCGGGTTATCAGCTAGCAGGGAATAGGCCAGGCCCTCCACGCGTCGGCAGGGAAATCGGCTGGGCACTCCACGCCTCGCCAGGGGGATCGGCCACCACTCCAGGCCTCGGCTGGGATCGGCAGGGAAATCGGCTGGGCACTCCACGCCTCGCCAGGGGGATCGGCCAACACTCCAGGCCTTGGCATGGAGATCGGCCAGGCACTTCACGTCTCGGCAGGGGTATCAGCTTGCAGGGAAATCGGCTGGGCACTCCAGGCCTTGGCAGGGAGATCGGCCAGGCACGTCACGTATTGGCGGGTTATCAGCTAGCAGGGAATAGGCCAGGCCCTCCACGCGTCGACAGGGAAATCGGCTGGGCACTCCACGCCTCGCCAGGGGGATCGGCCACCACTCCAGGCCTTGGCATGGAGATCGGCCAGGCACTTCACGTCTCGGCAGGGGTATCAGCTTGCAGGGAAATCGGCTAGGCACTCCCACCTCGGCAGGAGGATCGGCCGGCACTCCAGGCCTTGGAAGTGAGATCGGCCAGGCACGTCACGTATTGGCGGGTTATCAGCTGGCAGGGAATAGGCCAGCCCCTCCACGCGTCGGCAGGGAAATCGGCTGGGCACTCCACGCCTCGCCAGGGGGATCGGCCACCACTCCAGGCCTTGGCATGGAGATCGGCCAGGCACTTCACGTCTCGGCAGGGGTATCAGCTTGCAGGGAAATCGGCTAGGCACTCCCACCTCGGCAGGAGGATCGGCCGGGCACTCCAGGCCTTGGAAGTGAGATCGGCCAGGCACGTCACGTATTAGCGGGTTATCAGCTGGCAGGGAATAGGCCAGGCCCTCCACGCGTCGGCAGGGAAATCGGCTGGGCACTCCACGCCTCGCCAGGGGGATCGGCCAACACTTCAGGCCTTGGCATGGAGATCGGCCAGGCACTTCACGTCTCGGCAGGGGTATCAGCTTGCAGGGAAATCGGCTAGGCACTCCCACCTCGGCAGGAGGATCGGCCGGGCACTCCAGGCCTTGGAAGTGAGATCGGCCAGGCGGGTCACGTATTGGCGGGTTATCAGCTGGCAGGCGATCGGCCAGGGACTCCACGTGTCGGCAGGGGAATCGGCTGGGCACTCCTCGCATCGGCAGGTGGATCGGCCGGGCACTCAAGGCCTTGGCAGGGAGATCGACCAGGCACTTCACGTATTGGAGGGTTATCAGCTGGCTGGGGATCGGCCAACACTCCAGGCCTTGGCATGGAGATCGGCCAGGCACTTCACGTCTCGGCAGGGTTATCAGCTTGCAGGGGAATCGGCTGGGCACTCCCACCTCGGCAGGGGGATCGGCCGGGCACTCCAGGCCTTGGCAGGGAGATCGGCCAGGCACTTCACGTATTGGCGGGTTATCAGCTGGCAGGGAATAGGCCAGGCCCTCCACGCGTCGGCAGGGAAATCGGCTGCCCACTCCACGCCTCGCCAGGGGGATCGGCCAACACTCCAGGCCTTGGCATGGAGATCGGCCAGGCACTTCACGTCTCGGCATGGGTATCAGCTTGCAGGGGAATCGGCTGGGCACTCCCACCTCGGCAGGGGGATCGGCCGGGCACTCCAGGCCTTGGCAGGGAGATCGGCCAGGCACTTCACGTATTGGCGGGTTATCAGCTGGCAGGGAATAGGCCAGGCCCTCCACGCGTCGGCAGGGAAATCGGCTGGGCACTCCACGCCTCGCCAGGGGGATCGGCCAACACTCCAGGCCTTGGCATGGAGATCGGCCAGGCACTTCACGTCTCGGCAGGGGTATCAGCTTGCAGGGAAATCGGCTAGGCACTCCCACCTCGGCAGGAGGATCGGCCGGCACTCCAGGCCTTGGAAGTGAGATCGGCCAGGCACGTCACGTATTGGCGGGTTATCAGCTGGCAGGGGATCGGCCAGGCACTCCACGCGTCGGCAGAGGAATCGGCTGGGCACTCCTCGCTTCGGCAGGTGGATCGGCCGGGCACTCAAGGCCTTGGCAGGGAGACCGACCAGGCACTTCACGTATTGGAGGGTTATCAGCTGGCTGGGGATCGGCCAGGCACTCCACGCGTCGGTAGGGGAATCGGCTAGGCACTCCCACCTCGGCAGGGGGATCGGCCGGGTACTCCAGGCCGTGGCAGGGAGATCGGCCAGGCACGTCACGTATTGGCGGGTTATCAGCTAGCAGGGAATAGGCCAGGCCCTCCACGCGTCGACAGGGAAATCGGCTGGGCACTCCACGCCTCGCCAGGGGGATCGGCCACCACTCCAGGCCTTGGCATGGAGATCGGCCAGGCACTTCACGTCTCGGCAGGGGTATCAGCTTGCAGGGAAATCGGCTAGGCACTCCCACCTCGGCAGGAGGATCGGCCGGCACTCCAGGCCTTGGAAGTGAGATCGGCCAGGCACGTCACGTATTGGCGGGTTATCAGCTGGCAGGGAATAGGCCAGGCCCTCCACGCGTCGGCAGGGAAATCGGCTGGGCACTCCACGCCTCGCCAGGGGGATCGGCCACCACTCCAGGCCTTGGCATGGAGATCGGCCAGGCACTTCACGTCTCGGCAGGGGTATCAGCTGGCAGGGAAATCGGCTAGGCACTCCCACCTCGGCAGGAGGATCGGCCGGGCACTCCAGGCCTTGGAAGTGAGATCGGCCAGGCACGTCACGTATTGGCGGGTTATCAGCTGGCAGGGAATAGGCCAGGCCATCCACGCGTCGGCAGGGAAATCGGCTGGGCACTCCACGCCTCGCCAGGGGGATCGGCCAACACTCCAGGCCTTGGCATGGAGATCGGCCAGGCACTTCACGTCTCGGCAGGGGTATCAGCTTGCAGGGGAATCGGCTAGGCACTCCCACCTCGGCAGGGGGATCGGCCGGGCACTCCAGGCCTTGGCAGGGAGATCGGCCAGGCACTTCACGTATTGGCGGGTTATCAGCTGGCAGGCGATCGGCCAGGGACTCCACGTGTCGGCAGGGGAATCGGCTGGGCACTCCTCGCATCGGCAGGTGGATCGGCCGGGCACTCAAGGCCTTGGCAGGGAGATCGACCAGGCACTTCACGTATTGGAGGGTTATCAGCTGGCTGGGGATCGGCCAACACTCCAGGCCTTGCACAGCAATGAACCATCCAAGCACAT